>NW_026516858.1:0-58004 GCF_025766255.1 Zychaea mexicana | reverse complement strand
TTTGTTTGCTTTTTTTCTGTCACTTCTTATTCTTGCTCTCACACACACACACACACATATAAATTTTCTTTTTTCATATTTTTTCTTTTATCAATATGACCACACTAACCACCGCCGCCGCCCACGCCAACGACGATCTTTCTGCCTTTAAGGTCTCGGCCCAGATTGCGCCCGCTGGTTTGTCCTCCGACGGCTTTCTTGTTCTGGACCCCGTTCGTGCCCGCACCGCGGATTTCCTAGCTTCCGAGGTCCCTGCCACTGCTTCCCCTTGGTCGGTTTTCCCTGCTTGGGTCCAGGAGGCCCTTAAGGTTGTTTTTAACAACCTTAAGAACCATTATCTCGAGTCTGTTTCTGCCAAAAAACAGATAGAAAAGTTAGAAGACTACCGTACTTCAACTTCTTCATGGCCGCAATTCGTCCTTGCTGCTGTCCCTGGCCCCGCCTCTTTTTCGGTAGACTCTACCGTAGTCTCCGAGGAAGAACGTTCTTCCATGTCAGCTGCTATCCAGCAAGCTGTCGATGCCGCCCACCTCGTTGTTTTCCAACAGGCCTTACAGGCCAAGAAATTGGCTTGGCAACGTCACTACGATCTGGCTGACTCCTCCCGTGCGCTCCGGTCTCTCCGCTGTCGGTTTTTTGAAAACCTTCAGGCCATGGGTATTTTGGCGGACAATCAAAATCCATATCTAGGTTTGTTGTCCCGCTCGCTGTCCCATCTTGGATATATGATTCAAGATCTGGATACCAAGACTCGTTGGGCGTCTGTCTCCGCTGCTCGCGCTCGGGATAAGAAGGATGCCGCCCGTTCTGCCGCCGATATCGTCATGAGTGACACGTCCGTCGCCTCGAAATCGGTTGAAAAGTTGGTTGATGAACGACTAACGCAGAAACTCAAGTCGCTCAGCCTATCGGGAAAAGGCCCCCGTCCCGGGTCCCTGGCTCCGCCCAGGGACGGATTCAAAAAGGAGTCAAGGCTCCAGGCAAGCCCACCACCAAGTCCGCTGCCAAGACCAACAACAACAACAACAAAAAACGTTTGGCCCCCGCCCCCACCCCGTTCAAGTCCCTCAAAAGGGCAAAAAATCCCTCCTCCGCCTCCCCCTCCAAAAAGAAAAAATAAATAAAAATAATTATAAGTTTAGGGATTTCAAGCATACCAGCCTGAATCCATTTTCTTTTGATTTTTATAAATGTACACATGGCTCTGATCGAACTTCGAAAACATGTCGTCACTTTGATGTCAGGAAAATACACACTTACCCACCATGGTTCTTCCATAGTGCCCGCGTCAAAGACAGAGTTCATTTTATTGTCAAACATAGTTCTCCATTATGGCTAGATACTATCATATACAATAAAAGCGTACACAATCTTAGTAGTCTACCATTACCTAAAGAAATACAACATCTACTTGGTCTTGGTCATAAGTTTATTCCAAAAACTACAAAAGACTACAGATACGTCAAAGAGGCGTATACCAAATATGCCCGCTCAGTACGAATCAGAGATTTCTTTGAAACAAAACCTGATAACCCTACTAGGTTTGATATCCGATTCCACATAAAAAATCCCCATTGGAAACCACCAAAGGGAAATTTATCTACTGAAAAGGCTTTATTCAACTTTAGGCAAGGGTTACATTCTTTGTACTCAAATGAATCACCCCCTAACATAGGACACTTGCCAAAGAAAATATATGAGTTTGCCAAGAACCCTGACATTCTTATTAAACCTTCTGATAAAAATCTTGGACTTACCATAATCAATACCTCCTGGTATATTTCAGAAGGTGAAACCCAACTCAAGGATCAATCTACTTATCAACGGGTTAATGCTTCTACCCAAGAAATAATAAGTGCGGTCGCTGAAAAAGCAAATGATCTCTTGATAAAATTAAATGGATATAGAGGTGATGTTCTACCAAAGTACTTCACTGGACAACACTCCAAATATATTTACCATCATATACAGGATGTTAAACTACCAAAATTCCATTTAATACCAAAAATTCATAAGAGTCCTCTCAAAGGAAGACCAATTATCCCATCACACTCATGGGTAACTTCCCCGTTCTTTAAATGGGTTGACACTATCTTACAACAAGGATTATTAGGAGGGTCCCACACCAGTTTCTGCATTAATTCATGCAGCTACAATGGTAACAGCTGGGGTATATTTACTTCTACGATCTTCCCCAGTATTGGAATATGGATCTACAGCTTTATTTTAATTACATAGGTAGGTGCTTTAACAGCATTCGTTGCTGCAACTACAGGTTTATTACAGAATGATTTAAAACGAGTAATTGCTTATTCTACTTGTTCTCAATTAGGTCTTCTATTCCTAGTTTGTGGTCAAAGGCTTCAAATTAAAAACATCATTAAATACTAAAAAATCTCAAGGTATAGGGTACTTTAATAGTAATAATATCTATCTCTGGATGGATAATTAGCAGGTATTATTTATATATACCTCAGAGACTACATATGATAGATTTTTGTTATTTTACAAAAATTAAGAAATAGTCTGATTCATAAAATCAATAGATTTAAGTGAAAGCTAATTTATAATACTCAATATTTAACTTATCTTCTAGATGTAAGTTATGCTTTGACTTTTTCTATAGTATCATCTCGTCATTATGTTTCTCCTGAAGATAAAGAGATATTATCTAAAGATCTTCCTTTTTCATTTGATGAAATTATTACAGAATGATGCTTGGGGATGGAAACATAAGAATGAATGGAAAACATGCTTTATTAAGTGTACAACAAAAAGACGAAGAGTTTGTAAAACATCTTTAGGGCATTTGGTATTTTAATTAACCCTGTTAAAATATTAATTAGAACAGATAAAAAATATGGTACAATTAAAACATCATATGTGTTTCAGACTGTTACACTTCCTTATTTTACTAAATTATATAATAAATAGTATCAAAAAATGGGAAAATTAACCTTTAAGGTTATTTCTGTAGATATTGATAAAACTTTTACACCTTTAGCTATTGCTTATTGGGTAGCAGGAGATGGTACATTTGATAAATCTAGGAATAGAATTTTTTTATGTACAGATAATTTTACAAAAGAGGAATGTGAACAACTCTAAGTTATTTTATTTAATAAATATATTGAGACTTATTTAAAGCTTAATGGTGTAAAATCTAAAGATCAATATAGAATTGTAATTTCTAAGAGGGAATTAAGACATTTTCAAAATTTAATTTTAGATTATTTACATCCTTCAATGTACTATAGAATTGGATTATAAAGTTAAATATAATAATCTTTTCATTTTTTAATCTTTCAATTGAATGTGCTTTCTCAATATAATGTAGCATTATTCCATTTAGTAAACCATGCATGGTTTGAAGCTTTATTACTCTTATCTGCTGGTTCTGTAATTCATGCAATGAATGATGAACAAGATTTAAGAAAATTTGGTGGTTTAGCTAATTTATTACCATTCATATATTCTATGATGGTAATTGGATCTTTAAGTTTGATAGCTTTACCATTCTTAACTGGATCCTATTCTAAAGATTTAATTATTGAATTAGCTTATGGACATTTCAGTTTCTCAGGTAATTTAGTATATTGGTTAGCAACTGTTGGACTACTTGTACCAGTGTTTTGATTTTTTCGCTACAGTTTTTAAAGGAAGTTCCATCTTGGCAAAAGGGTAAGTCAATCACTAATATAAACATGAACAGAAAAATGAGCAGAAAGAATGCACTGAAACTGATTTCTTGTTGTATTCTATAGAACTGAGAAGTCTAGTGAAACCAATGCCAGCTCGGTGAACCAAGACCGACAATTATCATCTATAATGCCAATAACAAACCAAAAGATGGGAAGGCGAGTGGATACGCTCTTCAACTGTGGTCATATCGAGCTTGGTTGCACAGAAATAGGTGCCACAAAGGACCAAACAAAGGAGCTGCACGATAGCTTTCTCAAGATGCCTATTGTATTGCACGATATGTTGTTGTTGGCGACTTTCAGCCCAAACCTTCTGCATCAATCCCATGTGATTGGATACAGTATTTCAGGTTTGTATTACTCCCGCCACATGTTATAAGAAGAATGCTATGAGTTACCGAAAGTATTTTTTCTTATGTCTTCATTTAGGTGGCTGCGTCTCCTTATTGGATGCCAGTATTCCATAGGGTTTTACCTCAATAATCAGAAGAACCGACCCACTTCAGTTTCCCAGCAACAACAGCAATTTGGTATCAAGATTATACCCGTTATTGAATCTTACGTGCATCGGTAAAGAAATGATGGAACAGACCCTTGACTTGATCAACAATACCATACGGCCAATAACATTATCAACTGGAAGAAATCATTGGTGTCTTCCTTCGAGTTTCCTCCCATCGGAGGGTAACCCCTAGTGTTATGCTTTTAGTGATATTATAAATATGTATAAAACTATAAGTAATATAGCTTTAAAGTGTTTACAATAAGTGATGAAAATAATTTTTTTAATTAAAAAAGTAATTTCTCAAACCCTATAATATTCTCAACCCTTAGAGATAATCTCAACTATTATGTTTGAGGGAAAACAGGCTAGGAGGTACGACGACGCCCAGTTCATTTAAAAACATCGAAGTTAGATTTTTATTTGAACGCTTGACAGTATAATAAAATATTATAATATTGTTATTTATTATAACAAATATTATAGATATTGTTTATACTTCATCTCCACAACCAGCATCACAAAAACGACAACAAGCAGATTAACATCATTACCAAGCTCTCATCTTAATACCATTTTTTTTACCACCATTTGTACCTCGTTTTCATCATCAATACCTTTTTTCCTCGCTGATATTGTATTCTTTTTTTGCTGTCAAAACTGTAACTTTTTTTGCTCATCATGAAACCCATTCATCATCCTATTTATCATCCATTGCTGCTATACATCCCATATACGTTGTGATATACTAATAACCATTTTATTGAGCTATTCTTGTTTCATGTGTGAGCTTCTACATATACATATATACAAACAGTCTCAAGCTATACCCAAGGAGCTCCTCAATATAAAAGCTTAATTAGCAATATGGGTGATCCCACTTAAAGATTGTTATAATTCGTTTTGGTATATCACGACGTATATGGGATGTATAGCAGCAATGGATGGTAAACAGGATGATGAATGGGTTTCATGATGAGCAAAAAAAGTTACAGTATTAACAGCAAAAAAAGAATACAATATTGGCGATGAAAAAAGGTACTGATGATGAAAACGAGGTACAAATGGTGGTAAAAAAAATGGTATAAAGATGAGAGCTTGGTAATGATGTTAATCTGCTTGTTGTCGTTTTCGTGATGCTGGTTGTGGAGATGGGAGGAAATTCGAAGGAAGACACCAATGATTTCTTCCAGTTGATAATGTTATTGGCCACATGGTATTGTTGATCAAGTCAAGGGTCTGTTCCATCAATTCTTTACCAATGCACGCACGATTCAATAACGGGTATAATCTTGATACCAAATTGCTGTTGTTGCTGGAAAACTGAGAGAGCTAATTAATAACTTACTAGTTATCATTAACTCTCTAATATACGATTACCATCATATTAGGTTTTTTTTCAGAAAGACCAGCTAGGACTTCAAAAATCGAAGATTTTCTTGTCCTACCACACCAACCCCTATTAAATATTTAAGATTTACTATTTAATTATTTCAACTAAGACAAGTCTTTTTAGCCGAGAAAATAATTTTTTTTATAAAAATATTTTCCTATATCTAAATTTTTTTAAAAAATAATAAATTCTTGTAAATTATAATATTTAAAGTTAACCTCCTGAAGTGGGTCGGTTCTTCTGATTATTGTGGTAAAACCCTTTTGAAGAATACTGACATCCAATAAGGAGACGCAGCCACCTGAATGAAGACATTAGAAAAAATACTTTCGGTAACTCATAGCATTCTTTTTCTAACATGTGGCGGGAGTAATACAAACCTGAAATACTGCATCCAATCACATGGGATTGATGCAGCAGGTTAGGCCTAAAAGTCGCCAACAACAACATATCGCGCAATATAATAGGCATCTTGAGAAAGCTATCGTGCATCTCCTTTGTTTGGTCCTTTGTGGCACCTATTTCTGTGCAACCAAGCTCGATATGACCACAGTTGAAGAGCGTATCCACTCGCCTTCCCATCTTTTGGTTTGTTATTGGCATTATAGATGATAATTGTCGGTCTTGGTTCACCAAGCTGGCATTGGCTTCACTAGACTTCTCAGTTCTATAGAATACAACAAGAAATCAGTTTCAGTGCATTCTTTCTACTCATTTTTCTGTTCATGTTTATATTAGTGATTGACTTACCCTTTTGCCAAGATGGAACTTCCTTTAAAAACTGTAGCATAAAAATCAAAACACCGGTACAACTGGTCCGATTCCATCAAACTACCAATATCGAATGTCCCAGTTTCTAAAAAGAGACTTGCTATATTTTGTAGCTCGGTCGACAACCACACTTTCAATGTTTCTTTGGTAGGATCGGTGATTTCAATGCTTCTTGCATACTTGAACACCTCCGCACCAGTTTTCTATAACATATAATAGTATTAGTACTCTATCATCATATTCTTTGTTTCTTTATTTGTTTGCTTATATGTACATACCAATTCTTTAAGACTCTCGAAGCATTGTTCAAGTTCTTTCGGTACACCACAAGGCAAATCGCCACCAGCACCACGTATTTCATCGAGCTCTTCTTCACTGAAAACAGAACTTCAGTTTTTATCCCCCAAATCTAGGATCAAAGATTGGGAAGGACTGAGAAATGGCAAGATTAGCTGGTAAATCCAAAACCCAAAACTACGCATAATAGATTTTTTTGCTTACTGATAATACTCGCATCCCAACGCAAACGCCATAACCTTTTCTTCTACAGAAATTGGCTCAACATCATCAACTTCTGCTTGTCGCATTGTGGCATCTAAGACCCAGAAATAATCTTTATGAAGCTTTTTGAAATTTTGGAGCTTCTCAGTCAATGTGATTTTGTCTGCAGCAGTCAGTTTGCTTTTCAAGTCTGGAGGAGAAGTCGATGACTGTGGCAAAGATGGTAATGATGACTCTTCTGCTTCATCACCTGCCAATTGTTGTTCAATACGTTTCCATGAAACATTTTGTGGTAAACCACACTACTTTGAGATTGATCCAGACAACTCAACCCGCTCCGCCGTCTTCGTAACCATTAGAACGCAGTAGAGAGAACACCACACACACGGATGAATCAATTATTACATAATTAGCACCATATCGATAATCTCTCAAACATGGATTACCAATCGAGAATAACTCAGGACCAACCATTGTATACACATTGTCCTATTCTCGAGTTAGTCAGCACTTCCTTTGAATCTAGCTTATCTGAGTTGAGCGAAGTGTACCTGTAAAGAGCGGATACCAATTCCAGCACTGACAAAGGTGAGACTTCGCCAAACAAGGAACACACTGATCATAGCAAAGATGACTCTTTACAATCGGAAGACAATGTCCGTTATCATGGCCGACAAACTCAACCTTCCCATCCTTCTTCATCTTTGAAACATCCGAAATCCGGCATGTCCGCGATCCATTCATCAGTTCATCAGACGGAAGTCTAGACACCATCTTCAACAGTATATAAAGGGTTGTGAATTCATTCAATAAAGATCATCTCATATTTGACTCTACTGTATTTTATATTGTCTTTATTATTCATCTTATTACTTATCCCAACCCACGTTTATCACATTTTTTACAGTGAATTGTCCCTTTTATTTTTATCTGAACTTACCAATAACTTACCATGTCTGCAATCCAATCCAACTACTCTGATCCTATCACTGATAGCCAAGGTCCAGGCAACGAACAAGCAAACCAACCGACCCAAGGCATGCAAGACCACCAAGGAGGCGAGTCGCATGAAATATTGTCATGGGCGACCCTCTTCTGCCAATCAGGAGCAATCATACAGCAATAGCAGCCGGAACAAGTCCGCGAAACTGCCAAGGTGTCCAATAGCAATGGTGGATCGAGTGTGCAAGCCACGCAACAGCAGGAATATTCCGCCAACCCTCATCTGAGGAGGTAGATCACTGACTGCGCCAACGAGTAGACGCCGCATATGCCAAATTGGTGTATGCATTGACAAATGAGCCAACAAATAAAAACTGGGCGACCATGCACAGGCGGAGCTGACTGAGCGGTGACAGCCAATAGTCCTTGAGAAGCTAAAGAACAAGATGGCAATGCATCAAGTTGCAACCCCAACAAGAATCAGAGGCGTTAAGAGCAAGAAACAAACGCTTGTGCCCAAGGACTTGCCAGCCTTCCAAGTTGCGGTGGACCCCTGTGGGACAAGAACAAGAAAGTCATGAATCTGTAAGGCATTTTTGAACACATTCGAAGTTCAGCTGAAAGTGCAAGACTACCAATCGAGGAACACTCGAAAGGCTATTTTGGCTTACATGAGACGACTTGCAACGGTCGTGGTTTGATCGAACACTGGCAGACTGGAATTTACTTGGCATCAAGTACGATCCCAGTTAGAAAAGGCGTTTGGTAACCCTTTCAATGTTGGAAAAAAATGGTACGAAGCACGCAGCATGCCCAGAAGAAGGGCGAGCAAATCCGCTTGTACACCGAGCGTTTCCAGGAGGTTGTGTTTGATGCTGGGCTCGAGGATGGCGAGGAGCTAGTATGGAATTACGTTTCGTCCTGGTCAAGACCATCCGTGAACGAGCATGGCAGGTTATTACCAATTACTACGGGTTGAAACAGCCCAACAACCTTTCATAGGTTCCCAGCTTATCATGACAAGCATTGGGAAAATAATGAAGCCGAATCTGATTCGTCGTCGTCTGATGATGAAAAGGTAAAGGTCCAACACCCACGCAAGGCGGCTACAAGGGTAATAAGTCGTTCACATGGCTCATGGTCTCCACCAGGACAGCAGCAAATGGTCAAGAAAGGCATTGCCGCCTTCATCCAAAGGCAATCACAATGAGAGAGACTGCGATCTCCTCAAAACGTTGATCAACCGCAAAGGTCCAGGTTTCATAGGCAACAACTATACCAACAGCGCCAGTAATAACACAAATAACCTATGGCGGTATTGCAAAAAGGTGCCATACACACCAGGCCATAAGTGCCAGGAGTTTTTCTTGGTCAAGGGCAAGCAACAGCAACATCAACAGCCACCGGTTTTAAAGAACCGAGCTACCTGCATCGAAACAGCAGAGATCGAGGATGCAAACAAGGAAGAAGGCTACAGGCTCACATAGATATGGCCCAGCTAGATTTACAATGTAAGACACATTTAAGCAACAGGAGTTCCTCACTATCACAGGCACAAACTGACTCTATTATCTTACCCATGTTTTTACAGAATAACAAGCATCTGGCCCTACTTGATACTGGAGCGAACGCATCCTATATAGACATCAACTTAGCCAAAAAATAGAATTTTGTCATAAATAAAAGTCAGTTTACCGAACCTGTTACACTTGCTTCAAAAGACAAAACTGCTCCCATATATGGAATTGTGAAGAACATTCCATGTCTATGGTACCAAAGAACTTACACATAGTTTCTATGTCATGGAACTTGCAGATGAAGATTTACCCATCTCATTAGGCATGAATCTTGCTCCTAAACTTGGTATTGGTATCACTGGTCTAGAGCACAACTTCCCTACTTCTGTGAGTGCACAACAGGAGGAAAAGAAAACAGTTGTTAATGATGCACCCGAACCAAATAACCCACCAGCAGGAACAAAGGAAGAGCAGGAAGAGTTCATGCAGGCAATTCAGCCTTATCTCAATGCCAACGCGAATATTCCCCCAACAGCGTTATGTACTGTACCTGAAGCAGAAGTATGCTTGATATGCCAGAAGGATTGATATCTTGGCATCGGCAGTATGATTTACCAATTGCACATACACAAACTGTGCGAGACACTATTAATACATGGTTAGAGAATGGTACTATAGTACAAGCACTAGCTAACACTAGATGGAATAGCCCACTCACTCTCACACCCAAGAAAGATGAATTCGGTAATTATACAAATGACAAACGTCGAGTCTGCCTTAACACTCGTCATATAAATAAACACTTGCAAAATATGGAATGAAATACCTCTGTGTCGGGACATTTTCTCGCGGTTACACAAATGTAAGGTAATGACCACCATTGACATAACGTCGCCTACAACAGATTACCCATCTATAAACCACACAGACCTATCACATCCTTCACCTTCGATGGTGTCCAATACATGCATCGCGGATGTTGCTTTGGAATCCGTCACATTTCATTTGTTTTCCAAAAATGCATGTCTACCTTATTCCAAGGGATGCAGGATCACGTGAGTAACTTCATTGAAGATATTATCATATACTCAGATTCAATAGAGGAACACGCTAAACATGTGGTAGTGGTCATCGATCAACTCACCAAGGTCAACCTGGGGATCAGCATCAAAAAATCCCACTTTGCACAAAAAAGTGTCTATTTGCTTGGCTTTTGCGTTTCCGACCAAGGCATCACCTTAGATACAAGGAAGGTGACCAACATATAGCAAATAGAGCGACCTCGTACAGGTAAACAACTTCAAAGTTTCTTGGGAGTTATAGGATACCTCCGGGACCATATTCCTAGAGTGTCCACCATCATAGCTCCATTGGATAAGCTACGCAATGAAACATCTTTAGAGCACGTCTGGACAGACGAACAGGAAAACACATTCCTCACACTTAAAAAGTTAATCACACACTTACTATTTATTCGCTATCCGGATTTGCGCCATCCATTCCAAGTTGCCACTGATGCATCCAACTCTGGTATTGCTGCCTGCCTATACCAAGTAATCAATGGAGAGACTCGCCATATCGCATTCATGGCACGCGCTTTATCGAAGTCCGAGCGAAACTGGAGTACTACCAAAAGAGAGCTAGGAGCCGTAATATTTGCATTACGCAAATTCCATAAATACCTTTGGGGAAACCACTTCACCCTGTACACGGACCACAAAGCTCTTACGTATCTGCATACACAAAAAATCGCCAATCCTATGATGCTCAACTGGTTGGATACGTTGCTTGAATATAATTTCGACATCGTTCATCTACCCGGTCTGGATAACATCCTCCCCGATCGACTTTCTCGCCTTTTTCATACTGAAAAAGAGCTGGAAGGGGGTAATGCACCACGCATAAGAAAAAACCGACATTTATACAACCGTCGAGCGTATACAAGTGCTGATTTACAGGAAATGCTAGTACCACCAGAAAACGAACGCGAAGATTTACTACTGACAGCACATTCCTTCGGCCATTTTGGTTCAGAAGCAATGACTGCGCGACTGCATGAGGACGGTATACACTGGCCTGCTATAAATAAAGACGCGGTCGAAATCGTTCGGAAATGTTCAGAGTGTCAAAAGTACAATATTGTAAAAAAGGGTTATCACCCTCTTCGCCCTATTTATGCGTACCTTCCAGGTGACCACTGGGCAATTGATTTAGCTGGTCCGTTAGAGACAAGCAATCGAAATAATAATTATTTACTAGTCATGGTCGACGTCTGCACACGTTTCACTGTTCTACGCGCCATTCCCGACAAAACACAAGAAACCATTACGAGCGTCGTTGTCGACGTATTCTGTAACTATGGTTTTCCGCGGTTTTTGCAATCTGATCATGGTACGGAATTCGTGAACCAACTGATGAAAACGATGGAAGAGAAAGCAGGGTTCTCTCATCGCCTAGTCACGAAGTTTCACCCTAGAGCCAATGGCTTAGCCGAACGCCACGTACAAACAGCAGTCAACATGCTACGCAAAATGATCAAAGGCGCTATACGCGATTGGGATATGTACGTCCCGGTGTCACAACTCGCCATCAACGCCAAACTAACAGAGCTACATGGGTCCTCACCTTACACTCTAATGTTTGCACGAGCAATGAATGGTTTTGAAAATTATGCCAACGATGATGTTCTGAGACCAATGACAAATGATGAGCTACTAGGACGCATTGAAGAAATGGCAGGTGTTGTATTCCCAGCTATCGCTGAAAGAGTACAAGCAAAAAACAACTTGAAGAAGGGCAAGTTTGACAAAAAGTACAGATTAGTAAAATTTCCCACGCACAGCAAAGTGATGATTAGGGATATGAAACGCGGTGGGAAATTAGCTCCGGCTTATGAAGGACCATACACCGTAGTCAGGGAAACAAAAGGCGGATCATACGTTCTTATGGATGAACAAGGACTCTTAATGCCTAGAGATTTTCCTCCTTCACAACTCAAGTTAATTTCCGAAGACGAAATTGTTTCACTTGATGAGATACGCCAAGAAGGAAAAAATTGGTACACTGTTCAAGCAGTAGTAGACCACAAAGAACTGTCAGGTGGAAATTACCTATACAGAATTCGATGGGAAGGCTATGATGAAAAAGATGACAGCTGGCTCCCTCCTGATAAGTTCAGTAGCCCACAGCGCATAGCTGAGTACTGGACGCGGCTTGGTACTGTTACACCAACAATGCAGAACAAAGCAATAACTGCTTCTGCACAACCATCCAAACGATCCGCACGATCGACACGATCTACATCGAAACGTGGTACTGCAACGCGGCCCTCAACGTCTACACGTCCATCACGTCAAAGCAAACGCTTAAAAGCTCGCCGTTATGAAGTTTTAAACTTCCATTAGTTCTCAAGACAAACGGTTATAATCTAACCTGGAAGGGGGTAATGTGGTAAACCACACTACTTTGAGATTGATCCGGACAACTCAACCCGCTCCGCCGTCTTCGTAACCATTAGAACGCAGTAGAGAGAACACCACACACACGGATGAATCAATTATTACATAATTAGCACCATATCGATAATCTCTCAAACATGGATTACCAATCGAGAATAACTCAGGACCAACCATTGTATACACATTGTCCTATTCTCGAGTTAGTCAGCACTTCCTTTGAATCTAGCTTATCTGAGTTGAGCGAAGTGTACCTGTCAAAGAGCGGATACCAATTCCAGCACTGACAAAGGTGAGACTTCGCCAAACAAGGAACACACTGATCATAGCAAAGATGACTCTTTACAATCGGAAGACAACGTCCATTATCATGGCCGACAAACTCAACCTTCCCATCCTTCTTCATCTTTGAAACATCCGAAATCCGGCATGTCCGCGATCCATTCATCAGTTCATCCAGACGGAAGTCTAGACACCATCTTCAACAGTATATAAAGGGTTGTGAATTCATTCAATAAAGATCATCTCATATTTGACTCTCACTGTATTTTCATATTGTCTCTTATTCAATCTTTTTACTCTATCCACAACCCACGTTTATCACACATTTTCATCTCCCTAGAAGATATCAATGCATTAGTCCGTGTTTAATATATATACCTGCGTAAGAAAAAAAAACAGATATAGTAGTTGACACTTACTATTGACATTTCTAACGAAGCCGCCGCTTCCTTTACTAATCAAACATATGTTCTTTTTGTGCAGCGTAGGTCATTTCTGATAGAGCTAGAAACAATGTCATGTTCTAAATGGTCAATGACTTTTTGAAGTCTGACCGACTTCCCGCGGTTCTTGGCCTGCAATAAAAAAGCTTTTGTAGCTACCACATTGAAAGATTAATAAGCACTAAATATTACAATACAAACAATTGAATTTGAAATTGTATCACTGGTAACTACCTGTGATGAAAGGGGTATGTTCAGTTGCCATAGGAATCGCGACGGAAAAGAGGAAAAAATTCGGTTACAGCAGCTGTAGAAAAATTGTTTTGGCAGAGAACAATCAAAGTTCAAGTGATCGCCTTAAAAGCTTAACCATTTCATATACATTTGTTCACACACACATGAATAAACATTGTCTCTTTCTCTCTCTATCATTTTTGCATATCTCTTGGCTTGGCCAAGTCAAGTCGTTTCTCAAGTTTTGTCACATACTATTGTTGCTCAAGTTACAAAACTAGGAACGCAAAATTACCAGGTAAATTTGTTCCCTAGCTGACGCAAAATCTTATTGTATAAAACTAAAAAGTGTGGCGTTTGCTGCACGCCAGAAGCTTGCTGCAATTTCGCGTATCTCATTGGTAGTGGGCGTTTTACACTTTTGTCGTTGAGTATACAAAACCTGGAAGCCACTTTGTACTTGTATTGTTGCATTGTACATAGTGGGTAGGGATCCGTATCAGAACCGTAGAACCGGAACCGAACCGAACCGAAACCGAGAAAATGTGGTTCGGTTCCTACCAAGAACCGAACCGGAACCGAACCGGTTTTGTATGCGTAGAACCCAAGAACCGAGAGGCAGAAGATTGCATTTGGCGATTTTGGTAGTTAGTATAAAGTAGGCTATAATGGAAGTTACGAACAATGTTACTCCTTATAAAAGACCAAGAAGTAGTGTATTTGCAAGCCATACTTTATTCAAAAACTTAACAAACTTGCAAAAGCAGAAGGGAGGGAAAAATAGTAAAGAAGAGAAGAACAAAAAAGAAACACTTCGTTTGACAGCAGCTTGCTTTCTCTGCCCATAACGCGCATCATTACTTGTTCCTCTACTTTGCTACCCACAATGCATTTTCTCCATGACGTACTACTTTACTAGATTTATCTTGGCTTCTCGATCAGTTTTATCAAGTTTGTGCATTCTGTCTGAGATTGCGCATCCTGGGGCCCATAACAGAATTATCTTACCCATTGACACTTTGCCTTTTATGAGACACTATACACGCGTAGAGACACAGTAGCTGTGTGTACTGCCGGTTGTGGTTTGGTTCCTCCAATGTTACAATAACGTATTGTACTAGTAATACTACGTCGCTCTAGTACTATAAGCTCCACTTTTTTTTGTGAAAACTGTGCTTTAATCTTTTAACCATGCAATGACCCACATTGTATATTAAATGTTTACATTCTGTTTCTCTTATTCATTTTGAAATCGCTGTTCAACGTACAATAATAAACTATTCTTTTTTACTGCGATATTCAAGTATACCACGATATTTGAACACACATACATTTTCATTCAAAGATACTGGATTTTGCCTTTTTTATATACATGACGGGTTCGGTTCTTCGGTTCGATTCTTCGGTTCGATTCTTCGGTTCTACGGTTCTCATCGGTTCTAGTCGGTTCGGTTCTTACTTTGGACGGTTCGGTTCGGTTCCCTTCAAGAACCGAACCGAACCGAACCGTGCGGATCCCTAGTCCTAAGGACTAGCCGAACCAGAAATCATCAAGTGCTGTGACCATCTCTCTCAGCTTTATTGTAGCAAAATGAAACAGAACCAATTCGGGAAATTGAATAGTACAACGGTAATGATTATCGAAAACTCTTCGTGAAGACCAATTACCCATAGCTAGGACATCATCGAAGGAGGATTCGTTGCTCAGTGTCAAGGTACATGCCACCGGACGTAAAGAAGGTAGACCGTTCGCCGAATCAGAAGCTGATGCTGATGTTGATGAACGAGCCAGGAGCCGTTATTCCAACCCGAAATAGTAGAGACCTTGACTGCACTAGACACTCGAATGCTATTAACGAACAACGAATCACAGGGTCCGGATGCTGCATCAGGATGATCCCGTAAGGCTTCGACTGCTGCCACTGGACACAGTGCAGAATCGCCAGGTAATTGGTAGACAATGAGATGCTTAACAATGGGTCGACCGCTGCGAGTCTCCTTCGGGGCAAGAGAACAAAGATGTAAACGGTGTTGATAACGTCACGGCATTTGGTCAACTGAAGACGATGTAAATGCGAAGGACGCAGAAAAGCAGCAGTCGTTAAAAGAAAAGCTGCCATTTCATTGAGTCTGGCCAAAGGGTTGACGCAGAGGACTGAAGACGCGCAAGATGTTGCAAAGTAGCGGTGAGATCAAGATTGGGTTTGGAATTCGAGCGAGGAGGTGCGTCCTTGGTGAAACGAGCTAGTAGTTGTTATAAATCTGGATGTCGGCGGATTGGCGCGGCATTGACATGGAAGATCAAAACACCAGTGTGTAAAAGCTTGATGGTGCTCCAACTGTCGCCTTGCTGATGCGCTGCTGAAAGAAAGTTGATAAGCTCCTCGACGGTATAGTTGTTGACATTGACGCCAGCATGCAAGGCCCACCAGACGAAACGACGCTGGCCTCCAAAATAGGTGCGATTTGTAGATGATTTACGAAGCAGGGGTTCACAGAGTAAGGTCAATGCTGCCTCAGAAAGGCCTCGTCCTGCAAAACGATTCCTGATAGCTGCCAAACGCCCATTCATCAGCTCGGATTGGTCTACGAGGAGGTTGCGAAGGATGTCAACTGGACGTGATGTTGAGGATTTAAAATCAGTGGAGGCCCGGATGCGAGGCGAAGCAGGAGTGGAAACCATATCGCTACCTACCAGTAAGGTATTGCTATCGTCGCTCGTACGGCTTCGCGAGCGATCTTGCACAAGGAGGCTCATGTAAGAGACATTGCATCCGTTGCTATGGCGCCGGGGTCCAGATGTCGTGCCGCATATCAGGGAAGGAGGCGTGTATTCCGGTCTGCAAAAAGGCCCACGTCATGATGGCCGAGTCGTCGTTAATAAATATCTATCCATCTAGTCATTTTCCATTTCTAACCGTACAGTAAAATCGTCCTCGATCCCTCTCTTTCACCACTGTTTTTTATTTTTTTACCTGGTAAAAAAACCTATCCAGTATACCATTATTGTACCGTGTTCTTTATTCAGTTCGTTTCTCCAACCCATGATCTTGACGTCAAGAAAAGCATAATCTAATAAATAAATAAAAAAGCGTGTGTAAGATACAAGTCTTCCACTACCATTCAATACTTTTGAGTGTGTTTTCTGTGTGTGTGTGTGTGTGTTAAAAGGGAGAAAATGAGGAGATTTAAAAGACAATGGATCGAGGCACCCAAGATCTGGGTTATCTCACGGGTACGTAGGGGCGAGGCCATCTGATGCACATCAATTCATTGTAAAGAACAGTGAATCGAGGCACCCAAGAGCTGGGTTATCTCGCGCGTACGCAGGCGCGAGGCCATCTGATGCACAATCCATCGCAGCACGTAGGCGCGGGCCACCTGATGCCATTAGAAAATAAAATATAAAGATAAAAAGAAAGGAGGGAGGTGTAGTAAAGAAAAAAGAAAAAAGAAACTTTTGTAGCGAATGACGAATCCAGTCCTGATGTGAGTGACGTAGACGGTGCCGCCAATATGTAACACTTTCCCGTCACGCAATAAACAACAGAGTTCTTTCGAGTTTTCTTGTGGTGATTAGTGGGTTTATTTGGACTGAAGAACCCGTTTGTCATCAGATCTCCCCGGTTCTGAAAGAGCTATATCAACCTACACCCCTTTCCTTGAATATATCACCCTTTTAGCTTTGGTCTTTTGTGAGCTTTTATTGCGTTTTCCGACACACGATCCGGCCTACAACGATACTGCAGAAATCGTTTATTTGACGGGCTTCACACATCCTATCAAAAGTGTTGCGGGCGACCTGCAAATGCACTTACCTGACTCCCCTATTCTCCCTTTCTCAATTCAATAGAACAGTCCTGGTCGAAGGTGAAGCTGAATAAGTATGGCATTTGGGCAGCAATATTGCTATCAAGCTTAATGTTATTATCATGATAGGTGTTCAAAGATACAAGTCAAGTGAGAAAGATCAATTGATCCGGAGAATAACTGAACGTGTTAAACGAGTAGCTGAGGATGACTGTGTTGCATGATACAAGCATGCAAAGTCGTTGTATAATGCTTCTTGTAACAACTTGTAGTACTTCTTTTGGCTATATAAATAACTTTTTTGAATAAAATAAAGCTGTTATTATTTTAAAAGTGCATATTCGACGCAAAGCTAGGAACGGATGGCTATTCGCTAGTCTTGCTCTCAAAATTTTTTTAAAGTACAGTGCGCTTGCTAATATGACAGTGAGCCTAGAGATCGCCGCCTTTGTTTTCGTGGTCGAACAAGACAGTTATCAGATGACGTTCTTGGAAGTATACACTGGCGTTCTTCTTGTGTCGCTCCGCTGTCGTCCCATGGACTGGCTTCCATGAGCACATATATTTATATTGTTACCACTCGCCTTTCTTGTTTGTTTCTCATTTGAAGTTTACGACTTACTCTGGGTTTCCATTTTTCTCGCTCCAGTTGTTATTGTGTGTATTTTATTATATTTGCTGTACTATATAATTCAAGGTAACTTACCATTGTCTATGTAGTGGTTTCTTTTTCTTCGGTTTCTTCCCCTCTTTCTTTCTGCTTCCTCAATCTTTCTTAACTCTTTCTCACTCTCACACTCTCGTTGCATTCAACAAAGAAATCCGTTTTTAAAAAAAGAAGACACATAGAATAATTGTATGAATCAGTCGCCTCAATAAGCGATGCAATCCCAATCTTTTCCGCTAATACCGCCGCTAGCAGAGCAACAACAGCAAGGCGTCGAATCGTTGAACCTGCTATTGGATCCTATCTCTTTCTTGACCTAAACAGAGATGCAGCAAGACCTTGATTTCTTTGCCGACACGCAGTCCTCGCAGGATGTGCCGCCAGCTTCAGTCTTCGACGATAGCTATTGCTGGGGTAACGATTGCCATGGTAGTTATAACAGCCATGGAAATGATGGCAATCTGTATGATATTGCTATGATACGACCAGCAGTGCCATCAGTCATCACCACAGCAACAACGCGTTATCGCCACCAACGGCAACGACATTATCTTCTGAAACAACGAGCAGTCCAGAGGAAGATTACCGCCACGGCAAGCCCAAGCATGCTCAAGAGCAGCAACAGAACCAATCAAAGCTTACCAAGGACGATAAGCGCAAGCGCAACACCGCTGCAAGCGTTCGTCTCAGGGTTGCGTGAACAGGCACTCCAGCGAACTGCTTTTGAGATGACCGAAAAGAGCAAGCGGATGGAGGCTAATATGAATATTCAGGATCTGGAGCGTGAAATCAAGTGGCTTAAGGCCTTAGTCGTAGAGAAGAGTGAAGGACGGTTGGCAAAGCTGGTGAGCGAGCGACCAATTCCAACAGCCCACCAGTACACGCCTGCAGCATATCCGCCAGCAAACAGCATGTCATCGCCACAGCAGGATCTCTTACGCGATCAAAAAAGACAACAATGACGATGACTACAACTAGATCCTCTTTCGGCTACACTCTTTGTTTTTGCTCTCGTTTCTTACTCTTGGTCTTCTTTGACTTCAATCTCTGTTATTCATATGTTATTCTTTTTTTCCTTTGGCTAACCATATGTCCATCTCTCCCCTTTCAATTCTTCTTTTTTCTCTTCTAAAACCTCTTATTTCTGAGCGCTGCTATGTTCCCCTTCCTTTTCTTATGGCCAACCCTTTTTCTTTCCTCAATGTATGCTCCAAAAAAACTATTCTTATCCATTTTCCTTTACACCACCTGAGCCGAAAAATGTTGTTTTTATCATAATTTGTCAAGAAACAATTAGTGTTACGCTCATGACCGTTTTGAGAAGCAATTGGATGAATGCATCAAGCTTTGGATCAGCTGCCCGTGCATCTTCTAAGTCTTTCTCGGCCTCAGTCGACCGGTCGATCCGTGCAACCCAGTCACGTATCTGGGGGTCTTGAAGATATATGGCTATGTCGGACGAATGTGCTATTCCATTATTATACATATTGTATGGGTTACAGCCATAGTTTTTTCTTTCCTTTTTGTATACATCTCCTTTCTTTTTCATATATTGCGTTTTACATACCTAATGATGTAAGCTGGTTTTCTGTTAAACGACTCGGGTCGTCTTCATCGGCATTTTCTACTGCCAACTGCTTTCTTTCAACACCTATCAAAGATAATGCAAATCAAGTCCTTTAAATTCCTGCCAAAGAGACACAAACTAGAATTTAGAAATCGCGAGCCTGCTGAAGAAGATGATAATGTAGGTGTTGTTGCTGGTGCTGGCTGCCATGGCTCTACTAATGTATGTTAAAAGGCTCGGAGATAAGCAGGTTTGCACATAGTAGTAAGGTAACACGAGAAAGAGCAGCTTACACATGTGGTTTTTGAAGCATGCGATCGAGCAACTGGTTTTGCACAATTGTTCAGAATGTATTCATTTGTTATTTCACAAATAAGAATCAAATGGAGATAATTGGCTAAACGTACTATGGTGCTTTGCACGTTGGACATTTGTATTTGCTTTCTTGATCGTTACAGATCGCACACAGAACCATATTGTGGTAAGTGGTTATGAAAAGGAAGGAAAAGAAGTTTCTCATTTTTGCTTGATACCTCGTGTACGCATATAAAGTCCAGTATAGCGTGCGTTGATTACATAAGTAAGCCCATCTGGTATATTACATGTTTTGGCATATTGTAACCCACCTTGTCGTCCTTTACGCTCAATCACAGTCTTGGTGCAACCTCGAGTGCAAATTTTTCTCACACCCGCAGCAATACGTTTACTGCGTAATACTACTTTTACTGCGAGTACAAAAACAACTCACACTAGGTGCAAAACCAACTCACCAAGTGCAAAACCATTTCGCACTGTTGCGGTATCCATTGGATAAAGGACTAATTAGATTAGTCAAAGATATTGTAATAGAATTAGTATAAATAGACCAATATTTTGTACCGAATAATAAACAGTTCAGTTCAGTTCTTTAGCTTCTTTTACACTTAGTTTTATCTTTTCTCTTATCCTACTAAAAGGAACATCTTTTGTGGTGCCAGACGTATAATCCCTGGTTGTTGAACTCCCACACTTCTATTTCATCACTTTTGCTTAATACTTAGCATTTCATCCAAATTTATTACTTTTCCTATATAAAAAAAAACCTATTTAACGGGATTCGTAACTCTTACACAAACTAAGACGTTACAATATATCGATGGTTGCGTTATATTTATATGTCGTTAATCTCTTGTGTGTGATGTGGGCAAAATCATGCAGTGCCACAGGCTTGCTGCTTGACGTTGAACATCCATTGGGTTACCCAGCCTTCCTCCTGCACTTGCCACACCTCCGAGAATCAGGAGCTTGCTACGACGATTTGAAGCAATTGATCTTTTTGAATATAATAATGTGCAAGTCCTTTTTGAAATGTATTTTGCACGTACTTACCACAATTCTGTCTGGCTTTTCTGTTTCATTTTGCAGCAATCTCGATGTGAGTTTCCCGCGAAAAAAGGCACGCGCTCTTTAGGTTATCTGAGCGACTAACCGTCATTCTTTCAATACAGTATAACATTTCGTTCTATCTGCAATACCTCGCACAATGGCCGATCTATTTTGTGTACAAATATCTCCACAGGACCGCCTTATGGGTTATGGTAAGTGAAGGACTACAAACAGCATACATTCTTTTTTAACCAACACTTTACTTGTTACTCGACGAAAAAAGTACACTGAATGCTAAACGTTTTTATCTATAGTGATGGGCAAGGCTGAAGGTACTGGCAAGAACTGGCACCTGACACGTTACGGCCATAACAGTTGCTCCTGAATATCGTCGATTGTTGGGTTTAGCCGATGGCATGATGAACCTGCTTGAAGAAGTATCTGAGAAAACGTAAGCAAAAGATATGATGTTCTAGCGTATATTATGCACTGTTCAAGGAAGACTCTAACATGACTATATTAACCTAGATACAATGGACGGTTCGTGGATCTATATGTGCGTGTATCCAATGCAGTGGCCATAGGCATGTATCGTAAATTTGGCTATTCAGTATATCTCGTGTACGGAACTATTACTCCGGAGCAACAAATGAGGATGCTTCAAAAGAAAAGATTTTGTAGCTACAACAATAATGAACATTATAATATGATGATGATCTAACTGCAACAATGCTTTGGAAGGATTATGGCGTAGCAATCACACAGAGTGGCTTACAAAGGCATCTGGTAAAAAAAAGATGTGGTTTAACTATGAAGGAACGTATGAAAATATTAAAAACCCGTACATTGCCTGAAACTATCAAGAAATGAATGAACTGGATCCTTGATATTAACAAACAAGAGATTGACAAGCTGCGTGTTTATAGATGAAGCAAGGTTCAACTTACATGTTAGACGTACGTTTAGACGCTCAAGAAAGGGACAACCAGCTTAAGTGATGGTACCTAATAACCGTGGCATAAACATCTCAATTTTGGGGGCTATTGCTGCTGAAGGAGTGGTAAATCTTGTTTGCGTAAGTCACAAGCTGTAGTTGGATCTAAGAAACGGAGATTACAAGATGGTGAAGGAAGGATAGAAGCCAGAGTTGGTACACGAACCGATCATTCTGCCCAGTTTTTAGAAACTGTAATGGACGTTTTGGAAAAAAAAATCAGTATGCTCGGAAAGGCGTTGGTAATGGATAATGCAAGCCTTCATCATGCGAAAAACGTAAAAAGTACAGTGGAAGACTGTGGATTCAAGATATTGTATCTACCTCCGTACAGTCCCTTCCGCAATCCAATTGAAAAATCATAAAGTGCCAAATCAAAATTCATAATATGCCAAAATAAAAATGGCGTGTGCCCAAAATGAAATGCCAAGTATAAAACATCACCTACAATGACGCTGATATATTGTCGTGTCGTTGTTCAACGTACAAATAAGGACGCACATACACAGACTCTAGGCTTTTTTAAGCCACAGCTGTGCCTTTTCGCCATGGGCGTCTTTTTATGCAGCCACTTGATTGTGTGAGTATGATCTCCACGGTTGCTGCTGCTAATTTCATTTATAATGTCGAAAGAAGGAACAAAATATGCGATTGTTTATCATTTACCAGCAGATATAACAACTAGACGTTTCTGTAGTTGTACACTTCTTTTCGGTGGACTTGCCTATTTCACACAAGCCCACAACATACACCATCATAACTACAACGCGATGAAACCACAGTGCACTAGTAGTGTATCCTCACGAACTTGAACAACGATTTGAAGCTTTTAAGGGAGCTGTTACAAAAATTTTCAATTTCTCGCACAGCAAAGATATATATATACGCATATGAACATATACGTCACCGTTGTTGCTGTGCATGGTATCACTACGTCCTACGTGGTTCACTGCCCTTGGCTGGGGGGGGGCACTTGGCAGTTTGATAGTGTTGAGTTGGCTCTGTATCACCATAGAGAAAGGTGGATCTTGGCGAATGAGGGAACAGGGAACATCTCTTTTTTGCATCTGTGTGTGATGACATTATCTTGGCATCACACTCCTCTTATGCATTCTACTACACATGGCAGTTAACATATTATCGTTTTCAGAAACAAATGCTACGGAACGATCCATCCATCCGTCATAGAGCAGCATTATTACACATGACAATGAAAACGATATCTTTCTTTATTGGATAAATTCTCATCTCAAAACATCTTGTGCTGCTTTCAGTTTGTTTGCATACTGCAGATTAATGAAACACTTGTTTTTCTTGCTGCTGCTGCTGCTGCTGCTGGTGCTGGTGCTGGTACCGCTACGCCAATAAGTAAGTCAACTTGTTGCTGGAAACACGTACTGGTATCATTTGACAGCTGAAAAAATGAAAATGAAAACAGACACGTTATTGCTAAGATTTTTTGGATTACATATGTTGTAGAGTTGTTCTATGGGGTCGGGGGGGAGGAGGGGAAGCAATGACGCTTGAATGTGTGAAATAGCTGCTTGCTTTTAAAAATATCTGAATTGTATAATCGCATCAAACTACTACAGCTTGACAGCCCTTTCTTTTTCCTTTCTTTGCTTCTTTCTTTTGTTTTTTCCCTTTTGCGTTCTTTTTTTTTTACTCTTTTCTTAGACCATATACCAGTAGACATATCATATACAGCACAGCACAGCACAGCACAGCACAGCACAGCATATACTACATGTTCTTCGAAACGACCTATGTTCCTTCCCCGCAGCTTTCGGCAACAAGTACCATTGAAGAAGGTAGCAATGCATTTTCTTTTCGGTTGCCAAAATGTCCATTTCAATCTAGATCGACATTACTTATCATTTTTTAAATTCACTCACGACAATTCTGTATAACTTTACTATCCTCGATTTCGATCGGCTTCAAAGATGAATTAACGCCACCACCATTTTCCCCGTCCCTTGGACCTACTGGTGCCCAAGGTGACTCCTCTTGTGACGAAGCATCGTCCGAGAGTCCAGTCGATCATCTCATATTCGTTATTCATGCAAGTATCTACTAGATACATGAGAGGGGATGCGCCTTTTCAATCCTTGGCTTATTATCGGGCATAGAACTACGTGCATTAACTCAATATGATATTACTTGGGTATTCTGTAGGGTATTGGCCAAGTAAGATGATTACAATAAGGGGTGATGGTTTGGTGATTGGCGTGTGCGGTGTATGTTTGCTGTGTGTGCTCTGTTTTAATCTTTTCCTGCTCTGTTTTGCATGTGATAATTACAGCAAACAGAACAGTACGGACATTTCTACGAACACAGTAAGTTTATATTTTTTCCTTCTGCCGTCCTCGTCCTCGTCCTCGTCCTCGTCGTAGTCGTAGTCGTTGTCACCACCACCATCCATGTCCATCTGTTGTTGTTTTTTCAAAACAAAGGTACTCACCAACACATGTAATCATGCGTGTAGTTGATAATCTAAGGGAAACTACGCGTCAGGTGTTACAAGCCAAAGTACCCGACCATGCCGTCCGTATCGAACTTATACCCATCGAATGGCACCGCCATATTCACGAACAAACCGACCCAACGATGGGACGCATTACATTGAAATCCATTCCTACGATCCGATTGATTGAAAACGACTACTTGGCCGATATTTTATTTTACTTTTCCAAAGAACGCGGACAAAGTATTGTTGACAACGTCACCAATTTGTTCAACACGTCTTATCACAACTTTCTGGAGAAGCATCCGGATTTTGCAGGCAAAATTGTCATTATTGGCTATTCGTAAGTAGCGCTACGTGTAATTTGCTGAGTGCTTGCTTACCAAAACACCATGCTACCACCACTTCGCCACTCTTGGCCCGTATCCAAATATACTGACCTTTTTTTTTTACACTTTTTGGGAATATGCATCTGGATGATGACGTCTCAGACTCGGCGGCATCATTACATGGGATATCCTCTCGCATCAACGACAGCCCGAAACGTCGGAAGAAGAAGCAGAATATCGTAAAGTCAATGTCGAGTATTCGAAATTGGATTTCAAGCCAGATTACTTTTTTGGCTTTGGCTCACCGCTGGCTGCCATGTTGACGATACGAAACCAAACCCCTTTGCTCTATCACCCTGATCATGATATTGTCTTTGAGAATGTGTTTCATCCATTCGATCCATTGGTACGTATTGGCCAATTCATCTGTTATCTTGTGTGTGTCAAGATGGGAGATGATATGTGAAAGCGCTTTCTTTCCTTCTCATCGCAACCTCCTTTTTTCCTTTTTGCTATCTTTGGACAATAGGCCTACCGTTTTGAGCCGCTTATCAATGAGTACTACACGGAGCAGCCGGCTGTGCTTGTAGAACGCTCCGTCCCATTGGGCCCATCGTTTTCCTTTCCATCGCTACCATCCCTTCCGGGTGCGGGCCTGTTATCTTTCTTTTCGTGGAAAGCGTCAGCATCACAGCAGCAGCAGCAGCAACAGCAACAACAGCGCCGCCAACAACAGCCATCTAACAATGAGGAACCAAAGACGGCACAACAGACGACCCTGCAGGCCACTAACATGGCAGCTAAAGCTGGTAAACACCATCACCGGGATGACACTCGATCGCCAGAATCTATCGTAGCCAAAGCTAGAGGCGAGCAGCCACAGCAAAAAGATGACGATGCACAGCAACAAGAGAGTAAAAAGTTTGTATCGTCATTCAATGCATTTTTGCAATATTTTTCATCACCATCGTCTTCAACTCAACGGAAAAAGCAAAAGCGAAAAAGTAATCAAGGTAACGCCGACGAACGACGCAAAGAACGGCAAATGCAGAAAAATGATAACACCGCCACAGCAACAACAACGACGACGACGCTGGATAGTGTGCCTGGAATCATTACTTGGGATCCACTGCAAGACGATGTCAAGGATCAGATGCTTGCTTTAAAAAGCAATGACTCTGAGTTGAGGAACGACGACGATTCATTTCAGCAGCAGCAGCAGCAGCAGCAGCAGAAACAGCAACGCCAGTCGTTACAAGAGGGATTTATGAAAAGGCCTGTTATACGGTCAAGATCTCAAACTTTCGGGGGATCGCCGCAAGAGTTTCATACGATGAAGAACACAATTTTTTCAAACAAAAATGATATCATTAATGCTGCAAACAAGAGCCACAAGCATCAGCAGCATTTGGTGGAAGTGCTAGGCATTGATGGTGTGCGAATGGATTCTTTGGAGCGCGCGCAGATGAATTTCTCACCTGACAACCGAAGCCAGAAACAGCAACAAGAACGATATCAGAAGGAGAATGTCGAACAACAACAAAAACAACAGCAGGAACAGGATCGACAAGAGCAGCAGGATGAAAAGCAACAGCCACAAGCAGCGATGCAAGAGCCACAGCAAGATGCAAAGTCTGCGTCATCTGCCGATGCTAATGCTGTAATTACAACAGATACGGAAGCTTATGGTGCTGGTCGTACTGTAACGGAAGAACAAGACAAAAACAGCAGTAACAGTAAAGGTGACCTGTGGTTGGATTTGCATCAAGAGCTAAACGAGCCAGGTCCTGCAGTGACAGAACCAGGACAGTCCAAGGAAGAGGTGACCAAGGATGCCACGCAGCCCAAAGACAGTGACAGCAGCAATGGTAATACCGACGCTAATGCCGACGATCGTACCAAGAAGAGCAAGCAGGATCAAAAAGCAGAAGACGCCAAGCAGCAGACCAAATTGCCAGGTGGTAGACGCATTGATCATGTGCTGCAACCAGAGAGCTTCATGAGCATGATTGCCAATGAATACCTGGTAGGTCTCCGAGCACATTTCTCCTACTGGACAAATAAGGATCTTTTGTGGCATATTGTGTGTCGGTTGGAAAATTTGGAGGAAGTCATTGCCTCTTCGAATGATAGCACCAAGTCGACAACACATAGTAGCGCTGGCGGTAGTACGACGAATGATGCTGCTCCCAATCCTACTGCTGGTTCTTCATCTTCGATTATCAACAAGGAACAACATCCTCGACAATAAGAATTAGAGTTATTCATATCAACATTCCATAGTATATATACCCTCCCTTCCCATTGTCTACAATATCATACACACACTTTCAATTCTCGTCAATTATATACATACACACACACACGCACGCACATACGTATATGTACACTTGCACAAGGAAACCAATCACATTTACATCACTTCTTTCCTTGGCACTCTATACATTTTTTTTTCCTCTTGATATATATACACGCATACACTGATAGCGAACGACATCATTGCAACGAGTACTATAGATCCAAAGAGTTTACATAAAAGATTATATTCTTTTCACTTGTTTCATATAATGGAGGAGAATTGATGATGACATGTGGGTTAAGAAGTATTAGTAACAATATAGTTGATAAATAAAAGATAGTATGAAAATTAGCAAGGGAAATTATAAAGGTACAATGATATATGATGCAATTGATGTCTTACAATAGACGATTGTTATGTAGAAAAAAAAAAAAAAGGTAGAAAAAGATACATAGGTTGGAAAAAGGTCCCAGCCTTTTCCTATTCAGATTGATTAATTTTTTTGATTTTTTTTTTTTTTACAAGCGAGCAGGATGGCCAAGCCAAGGATCGCCTTCCTGAGGATAGTTGAGCATCAGAGGGTCCTCGTCCATAACAAAATGCATGAGACCGTACGATGATGGATCGACCACCATGTCATTGTGAATACCGTTTCCACCCATACTATGAGTGCTGTTGTTGCCATGGGGATGAGTAGGAGAAGGAGCAAAGTCTTGATGCATGGACGGCAAAGCCGTATTGGAGGACGAAGGTGACACCGAAGATGACGAGCGGACAGTAGATGTGGACGACGATGGATACAAAAGTGGTTGTTGTTGTTGTTGTGGTGGTGGTGGTGTTGTCATTAAATTGAGCTCGCTGGGTGACAGCAATTCGTTCTTTGGCTGCGGTTGCGCAGCAGCGGCAGCTGCAACAGCTGCTGAAAAGTATTCATTCTCTTCGTTCATTGGGAACCAGTATGTAAAATCGTTATTGACAATCCATGGAGGTTGCTGCTGTTGATGATAGGGATGATGATGATGATGATGATGATGATATGGGTACTGTTGTTGAGTAGCTACTACTGGTGTTGTTGTAACAGTGGCGGTATTACTATCAGTAGTCGGTATTGTTGGGTGCTGCTGTTCTTGCTGCTTGTCATCCTTGTTATTGATACTGCTTTTCAAAGAAGACGAGGTGGATGATGATGCTGATCGTTGATGTTTTTCTCCAAGTTGTTTTTTACGTGCAATATGCTGTTCACGCAAGAGTCGTTGACGAGCCAGGCTCGCCCGCGAGGTCTGGACTTGTTGGTCAATGGTAGTCAATCGACTCATCAGGTCAGCATGACTACTACTATTACTTTCCATATCGACTGCTGCTGTTGTTGTTGCAGTCTGTTGTTGTTGATGTTGTAGTTGTTGAAACACATGCCAGAGTGCTTCCTGTTCAGTTTCGATTCCTCGGATTCGTTCTTCCAGCTGCGATAAATCGTCGATGAACGGGTCAACATCGGCTGGCTGAGTATTACGTGATCGCCGTCGAGTTGGATAGGCACACATTTTATCGTTGGCTGCGCAACGATCACAATTTGGACGGCGGCCGTCACAACGGACCTTGATGAATATATAACATGGATGATTTTAGTGTACCCTGTTCATGCTATTAAAGTCATTACGGATGTACTACCTATTGATACTTCTTACTTTTTTCAAATGGCAGCGAACGCAAGCAGTTGATGTTCTTGGTCGCTTGGCAGCATCCACCTTGGAAGAGTGGGATCCTATTGTTGCTGGTGTCTGTTTGCTGCTGTGGTGATGGTGATGGTTGGTGCTGATCATTGTTGTGCTGTCATACAAACCAGGGAGAGTGAAAAGAATGGGTTGAGAAATTGAGAATGAAAGAAAGGAAAAGGTTATGGTGACAGAGCAATATGACAGGATTACTTTTCTAAAGGTATTTATATCTGATCACAAAGACAGAATTCAAAGATCATGGTACACAAAAAAAAACTTCATCGTGCATAATGAATTACGTGGTGTGCATCATTTTTTTTTTGGTTGCCATGTAGAACTCTCACAAAGAGAATTACTGGCTGCAGAGAGCGAGAGTAAAACAGAGAAAAAGAACAAACTGCTACTACCACATCAATCATTTAATATCACATTGGGAATCAAGACTCTTTTTCTCTTGTTAGTATGATATACTCATCTTCTTTTGCTTCCTCTCCCCCCACACATCCAACCAAACCAAAACAAATCCCAGTTCCTGTGTTATCTCTCCTGGTAATAATGTTAGCGAAGCACTGATATCGTCGTTTCGTAATTTACCAGGATAAGTCTTCTTTATGCAAAAAAGAGCGTCCATGTCTCTTCTCTTATTAATACATTCATTCATCATTTCTCAAATTCCAGATAGGCCTGTGATGACGAGACAATACACTACACTGCTGTTTCATGATTTTATGTACATGTATGCGTATGTGTATGTAATTACATTGGGATAAAGCGATGCAAGCAAGTTGTAGAAATGATATAGGCTGGGGAAAAGCGATAAAAGTTTGGTTTGAAACGTAATGGATAATGGGAACCGCTATCATTACCAAATTGGAACTTTATGTACCCACACATCATGCGAGGAGTGAGTATGTATGTCACTAGAGGAAAAACTCGCGCACAGAGGCAGAGAGCATATGCGGGCTGCTAGTTTGATAGGGGCGCATCTTCGTGCAAATTCAAATTCAATCACGGGCCAAAAAGGACGTGCACGGGATGCACGACGATATATATTTTCATTTCATCACCATTACTGCTGCTGCTGCTGCTGCTACTGCTGCTGCTACTGCATCAGGGTAGTAAAAGTTAAACTCGCACTTCCGTTAACGACTGCACAATGCATGTAGTAGGATACTCACAATGACTTTAGCAGTATACTGCTTATACGAATGCTTTATATTACGATGCTTAACTTCTGTGTCCCCCCTAGAAAAGATCTACTCATGCTTTTTAATTTCATCCGCTTTTTTTTTTGGCTCTAATGGACAGAGTCGACTAGAAATTGCCATACTGTCGCTAATTGATCTCCTTTTGACTAACTGGATAAAAGGTCTATATATAGAGTACAATACAATATCAGACATATCCTGTAGTTATCAGCATTGTTAGTAAGATTTCTATGTGCCATCCATACAGAATAAAATAGAAATCTCGGAATCAGCGATTTCCATTTGCGTAAGAAGCCTTGAGCGAAAGTCAGAATTCGTCAAGGGCAGCAGCATGTATATGATGGATCATTGTCTTTGTTCTTATCATTGGAACACACACTCTCACTTTTTTTTTCATTTTGAATCTTTCGCTCAAACCTGAACATGAAGAATATCTGTTTATTCCCCCCCCCTCTTTACAGTACTGGTCATATAAAGCTGTGTTTGATTGTATAGTTTTTTCAAAATGCTGCAGCTTAACCAAACAAACATTCCATTTGGAAAAGAATGTCAGTGAGAACAACTTTAAAACTTACTGCTATGGTCTATGCAAATTCTTGTAAAGTCTTTTTCATATATACGCAACTGTTGCACGAAAAGTAAGTCTGGGAAAATGTAAAGCTCTTATTGACGTGTAGTATATCAATGTAAATGATAGAGGTCTTGTAGTGAAATGATAATCTTGCTATGTATTAAAAATTCAGTAGTTAAATGCGATGGATATTATAGCTACCAAGTGTATAATACTCCTAGATAGGATGTAGTAATACTCTGTTGTTATCTGTAAAGTTGTTTATTTTAAAATTCGAATCCTGCTGCCCAACCCGAGGAGGGCTTGGAAGGTACTTTGATGAAGGAAAAAAAATGGGGGAAAGGCATAAGTAGCGCAGGAGGCTTTTTTTTTTAGCGAAAATTCACGTCTTTTGCAGGGATAAGCGTACATAATTACAGCTACATGTTTTTATTGTTAATGTCGTCCTTTTTTGTGGAAATACGTATTGGAATGAGTGAAGCATTTCGTAAACGACGGCATCAGCATGAATATGGACCAAGAAAAAAAGAAATAAGCAGCCAGTATATACGATATTGTACATGACAAGTGAAAGCATGAACTAGCTTGTAAAAAAATCAGAATTGCCCATCAAGATGCTTTTCTTTAAGGATCGTTGTGATAAGGTTATGATAAACGAGCTCTCAGATCAGATCTTTTGTATATATAATCCAATAACTTTGAGATAGGACATGACGATGGACATGGTGATGACCAACTTTAACTCTACCAGACTTTTCTGTTTTTTATCGATATACATCATGATGATATATACAATATGTGTAATTCTAAAAGCTATTACGTACAACACCGTAGTCTAGTAGGCACACTTGTTGAAGGAAAGTGGCAGCTTTAGTCCAAGCAACGAGAGCGATGCGAGCCGTACAAGTAAACCTAGTTGGTAGCTAATTACCTTTGCAATTCCTGGGCGATCTTGCTATGACGACGGCGACGACGATTCGTTTTCTTGCTCACTTACTGAGCGCGAGGTCCTCATCATCATCTTCTTCTTTTCTTGCACATGACTCTAGACAATTATAGCAGCTTTTTTTCTTCAGCTCATAGCATTTAGCAATGCGTGAGCTTAAGGGCTTCTTCATCATCAACTTCTTGTACAGCACCACCAAATCTTCCTTTCTTTCTTGTATTCTAACGTTTCCTCGCTTTATCAACAGGTTGAAGGGGGGCGGCGGTTGATTGAGACAAAAATAATTGTCATTTTCGTTTTGAAAATGTAAGTTCCTAAAAGACAAGAAGGTTTTGCCCAAAACAAAGAGTTGCTGGTCAGATTGCTTGGTAATAATAGTATTTCAAATGTACACTCTAATGTTTCTTTTTAATTGAAACATTGAAACGTTAACTCTTCGAGCGTGAATTTCTACGTAGAAGTTGAAAAACGGCCCGGTCAATCATTGAAAGGAGGGGGGCGGGTGGGATAAAGAAAAGGAATTAGTGTCATGTTTTTTTTTTGTATATGCTACACTGCAACGTAACTAAGGTTTATCTATTTAGCATAGCTGTTTCTTCCCTGGCATTGTTCATTTAAAGAGGATAGTTCTGAAAGCAATTTTCATCCCACATGCTGGTACATATAAATGATATATCATGCATTGTATAGCATCTTCTGCCGTCTTTGATTTTCATATTTACCAGCACCATGGTCGGCATAACAGTACTGTTCGTTACTGCTGTTATAAGGTTGATGAGAATTTGTGTGTGTATAGTATGTGAGTGTGAATGTGGATGTGAGAAGCATTTAGCGTGCCACATATCAGTACGGAGCAGCTGAAACTTTACTATGCTAGGAGCTATTACCCGCCCTTGTGCACCGGGACCTACTGAGAAAATCGCACAACATCGTAATGCAGCTGACGTTTATCCATGTCATTTGCCATTTGTCGAAACAATAACAACATTTTTATGCCTTAACGCCAACTAGCAAGTCACTTTCTCGGCATTCTGGCAGGTGTAGTCGTGCAGAGTCATATAACCATCCATGATATCCATCCTATGCAAAGATTTACAAAACACTCATGAGGGAGAAAAACAACGCAATATTTCTAATTTCGTTTTTTTTTATACAAGAAGCGATTTGAAAGATGTTTCTTTTGTTTGTATTGGTAAAATTGGATTGTGTGGCAGGGGGGAGAAAATCGAAAAAGGAATATGACAGGCCGAGAAAAAAAAAAAGACGAAGAGTGTATATGTGCGTGAGTTCGAGAGAGAAATAGAGAGAGGGAGAGACAGACTGAAGAAACAAAAACAGTAGCAAAGATGTGTGTGTGTCGTAATCGTCGTCGTAATCGTCGTCGTTGTTGTTTTTGAGTGCAGTTCGGTTGTATGTATAAAGCGTTCTTTGAGTGTGATTCCTTTTTAAAAACCGTGCACCTTGATCTCTGATTTCTTTGCAATCTCCTCCTTGATGAGGAACTCGGCAATCTTTAGACGCTGATCGCCAGACAACTGCAACACTTCACCCAGTTCGTCATCGTCCACGATCGTACCGTTGCAGGCAAATTCCTTTTTGAACACTTTCAAGATTTTCTTGTTGTTGTACTCCTTGGGAAGACCTTGGAGAGTGGTAAGTGTCTTTCGGCCGTTACGTTGCTGAATACGCAAATCTACACAATTTCCACCAACCCCCACAATTCCGGTTTAGAAGACACAGGCGTGGTATAACGTGGAACATGATCTGGTTTTCCCCCAATTTCAAAATTTCTCCCCCATTCCCGTTTATTCCAAAAATAAGGCCGCAAAACTTACGGATGTGTTTGGCAGACTTGGGGGCCTTTTCCTGTTCGTCCTCAGCAAAGGGATCTAGTACCCAATAAAAAAAAAAAAGAGTCAATCACTTGCTCATCACAACAATTGCTTTCTTTTTTCTATAACAGATTCTTTCATTACTTACCGAAAGGGGTGTTCAAATCTTCTTCGAGGTTAGACATGTATAATATGCTTGATCCAGGCCAAGTAATAAAAAAAAAAGGGCGGAAAAGTGGGGCTGTTAAGAAAAAAGCCTTTAATTTTTTTGCGTGAGTCGAATCGTGACTTTATCTGTGCTTTTGACCAATAGAAATTTACTTGTCCTCTATTTTCCCCAGGTGCGGAAGAAAAGTAATCGTTTCTTTTGAGATATACATTTAACGAGAATCGTAGCTGATAAAAGTGGATCGCTTGGTATTTTGATTCCAACTCGAATAGAGTAGTTGTTATTTAAGCCAAGAACGTAACCTAAACTGTGCTTTTTTTTAAAGGTTTGTCGAAAGTATAGCGGTGAGGATCGTCTCGTCGCACCATAGCATTCACACTTATGAACACTACATGTTGTCACTGTCTGACCATAACCGCCACGAGGTACTTTGATGTCACCAGATCAGCAACGCTACACCGACATACTGCAATCCTCTATTTCCGTATGTTTCCTTGTTTGAAGGTAGTAGCCATATCAACGTATGGCACGCGCTTCAAAGCAAAAAAGCGCGAAAGACAAAATGCAATAAATAACATAGCACAGGGCATTTCCATTACTGTATGCCCCGTAAAGCGAAGCGAACACATGCAGCTGCTGACAACTAAAATATGCTTTGACCTATTACTGTTGATGTGTTCGTTTTGACCAAGGCAGGGGGGGGGAATACTCCAACGTACTAACATTCTGTGAAAGAGAAAAGAAGATAGCTTGATGCTATCATAAATTATGGTAGCAAACAACCTAAAACTTATACATGTAATTATGTATATCTGCATAGTTATTTGATCCCTGTTGTATGGCCCTAAGTTAAAGTAAATGTTGTATGTTTAATGCTGTATGGCTAATTTTTGTAATAGCTATGAAGAAAATAGATTGCTCTATGTGTAGTTACGTCGCTGTACTTATCAAGCGAGTGCGTCTTAACCAAGGTTATCAATTTTAGATCTGTCGTTTGAATGTATAAGCTCACAAAAACAGGGTTTTATATAGAAAATCTGTTTTCTTGTTTTGATTAGCACAACCTACGGTAAACTTCTTCCTTAAACGTTATTGCCTACACGGCAAATCCGATATGTTGATGCTTACATATATGAGGCCATCGCCATCCACCCCATATCATCATCACAACAGAGACACTTGTTGAGGAAGAATGTCAAAAGCATTCTATCGCCCTCGTGCCACCACCAATAACGCCATCATGCTTATTCATGGCGCAGCAAAAAAGAAGATAACAACAGCGCTCAGAACTGTGGTAGCTGAAGTACTTGAAAAAAAAAAAAAGAAATCTCGTGGGTGATATTTATTATTTACATGCCAGTTGCTGATTTAGCAGCAGCAACAACAACAAAGAGCAACTGCACAAAAAATAGGATGCATCACTGCAAACTGACTCTGCCTATATATGATACTGAATGTTGAATAAAAAAAAAAAAAGATCGCGCTATCATTTACCAATCTCGGAAACTCCTAGAAGTGATGCATAAATTTCGTATTTTATCAGGGAGGATGTGATTGAACGTGAGTGAGCTTCAAACGAAGAAAAGGGGTGGGGGGGAGTGGTTTCTTAGGGGAGAGCAGCAACAAAAGTGCAGCAACAAGCCAATGCAAAACTCGGAAACAAAGGCACTCTTTTTGGGAAATCTTTCTCTTGATAGGTTACAGTTGATAGTCTTCTTTTATCATTTCCACAATGATAACAAGAATCGGTCTTTACCCTAAATGGAGGCAAGTGTACGTGTCCGTTTTTTAATGACATTGACAGCAACATGGAGTTGTCTCCCATTGAGCGTCAGTTACATCCTACAGGCCGAATGGTTTAATGGGTGTTATTCACTAGTCCCTTTTGTCTCTTTTGTTTGTCCGTGACGGTATGAAAGAAAGCTTGTTGGGAAGTGAAGGTCAATATTTGTGCGTGTGGCGTATTATTGAAATGCGTTAATTCTACTGATCCCTGTGCTGCTGTCCTTGTACGTGTAATCCTTTTGCAGCGAATAGAACCATTATATATATGTGATCGTTTTATGCAGTTGAAAAAAAAAATACCTCAAATAGCAGTACAATAATAGCTTCTTTTACGCAATTGGTCCACTGCCAAGCATTTGTATATGCGAGTAACTTACAGCAGTGTGCTGATCCGATCACGCGTCATTTTCTACAGTTATGATATATACCAAGTGGCTATACTCGCGGGAATGATGAAACGAGTAGAAAATGACTGTATTGTCACACAAGCAGCAAAAGTGGTAGTAGGTCCATTGTAAACATTTTATGTAAACCAAGAGCTCTCTCCGCAAAAGTCTATATACAGTAGGTCTACAAGCGGGAAATGCTCCATCCGTAATAAAAGTATATACAGGGGGCTGCTGCGCTCGGATCCATAAAAGAGCTTTATACGGGTATTATTCCGAGACATTTCCACCATCGTACCAATGTGTGGATGAAGCTCTTTCTCTCTCTCCTTCCTTTTGAACCCGCGCCCACCCACCCACGCCCCCTGGTGTCTTTTTAGTAATGACCAACAACAACCCTACTTGGGACTGGTCAAGATCCGCAAAAGCGGGACTGATAAGATAATATTTTTTGATATCAAGCGGGCCCAAATTTGTAATGGTTGTTTGTGTGCACACACACCTATTACAAATGGATATATACAGAACCGGATTCCCCGAGTTGGGTGTGACAGCATCTATGATACAGGGCAAAAAGATGATAAAGAAAAGAAAAAAAAAAAAAGAGATGCTTCTTCTCTCGGACTACTTGGGGCCCTTGATGATGGAGGGATGGATGGATGGATGACTGGGAAGGGTGGATGAAGATCCCATTTATCAACCAAATTCTGTACAGTAGTGTTTATGATCCCCTCTCTCACTAGAAAGACCCCAAAATAGAGGGGCATGCGTCATTTTATCAAAAGAGTCACCCAATCACATTGTCACGATCCTTTATTTCAGCCACGCACATGGGTAGATGAGGGCCGTATCGACTGTTGCTATCAGCCTCTTCTTCTTCTTCGGCACACTCCGGTAGTAGATATGAGGGCTAGCATGTTGAGAGTGTGCGCACGAGGGGCAGGGCGTGATACTGATTTTTCTATCTGGGCCACGTAAATTCTGCGGAGAGAGAGAGAAAGAGAGGAGCGGCTCATCTTCTTTATCATTGATCTTGAAATGCAAAAAGAGAGTTTGGTACCCTCACACAGATCTCACAATCCTTTCACACAGCGCGGAGTTGCTCCATGTCTTGTATAAAGATGTCCTATGTCTTTCCAATCATTGTCATCAGTAGAGATAGTCTCGATGGTGTATAAATAAATAAAAAAAAAGATGCCTTGGATCCTTTGCCTGTTCGAGGCCCCCCCCCCACTTTTGGACAAACAAGAGTTGGGTTCCTGGAAGAAGAGTGGCGATGGTGATTTTTGATTATTGCTTGAAAAAGGATTAGCGCGATTCATCACGAGTCACGGATATCTATCGATTCGAGGAGAGAGCAGAGCATTAGTAAAAAGGGGGGAGGGATGCGAGCCTGTGGGTAGAAAGAGAGAGAGAGAGAGAGAGGAGAAGAAAGAGAGGGGGGGGGGTGGTGGGTGTTAAGTGCAAATGCAGTTTTCCGCGGGATGGAAAGCATACAATCTTATCGGTGTTGAGTTTAAAAGGGCCGTTATCAGCTGGCAATCAAGCCAATCAGATTGCAAAGGGCCACGCAAAGATAAAAGGGAAGTTTTTTTTTTTGTTCCGACGCCCAATTTTATTCGTTTCTCTTTTCCTCCTTTTTTTTTCCTTTGCCCTTTCACAAGGAAAGCCCTCTCAACCTCTTCTTCTCGATTTCTGTATTGTCAAGAGTCGATACGCCTTTCCTGGGGTAAATAGGCACAGACCAAGAACGCTATTCGGTCAAGATAAAAAGAGGTGTTTTGAAAGAGACACACACGCCCTGCTTTGTGGACCATTCGTTGTTAACATGGCATTGCGTGTTTTATGTATAGACCAGAACCAAACAGACGTCAAGTTGAACGAATAAGCGACCCGTTTTTCACACACAGTTAAAAAAAAAAAAATCCATCCACCATGACGGTCAAGTCACCCTTCTACAACAAGCCCTCGACCGCGACTAGTGTGGATTCGTGCCACAAATGCCCTTTAGATTTTACCACGACTCCCAAGGACTCAAACGCAGTACCGGCTTCTACTCTCACAAATCAAGCCCAGACTTTTCGTTCTGGCATCGAGCAAACGCAAGTCACAGATCGTTCCAACAGCAACAACAACAACACCTCTTCTTCTTCCAACACTCATGTCGTTGCTGAACCGTGCAGCTCCAGTGCTGCGACATCGGATATTGGAACAGCATCCGTGACTTCGTGCTCGAACTGTGGCACCACCACTACTCCACTGTGGAGACGTTCCCCTCAGGGTGAAACCATCTGCAATGCATGCGGCCTTTATCTCAAAGCCCGCAACACTACTCGCCCGCCGTGGTTGAAGCGTAATTCCACCAAGCGTCCTATACTTTCCGCACCAGTTGCTCTGGCCCCTGCTCCACCCACTTTGACTCCCATTGTGTCGCACATTTCGCCCTCACCCGCTGCACCAGTTCCTATTCACCCGCAACAACAACAACAACAACAACAACAGCAACAGCAGCAGCAGCAGCACCAGTCGATTGACAGAATCACACCTCCTCTTGCTTCTTCTCCTTGCGACAAGTGCACCGACGAGTGCGTTGACCAGGGTTGTCAGCAACGTCCTTTGCTCTCTTGCGCCAACTGCAGCACCACCACCACCCCTCTCTGGCGTCGTGACGAACAGGGCAACACCATCTGCAACGCATGCGGTCTTTATTACAAGTTGCACAACGTCCATCGCCCCATGACAATGAAGCGATCGATCATCAAGCGTCGTAAGCGTGTGACTGTGTCCAGCTTGGCTGCTCAGCAGAACGGCTATCACCCGTCTTGTTCATCGTCATCATCATCATCGTCGTCGTCGTCGGATGAAAGTGACGACGGTCGCAAGCGCAAGGCATCCCATGACGATGATCATCCTCACCAGCGTCCTGCCAAGCGCATGGAATTGCCTACTTTGGCCGCCAAGTATCCCATGCGTCCGTTGTTGCCACATCAGCCTTCGCCGCCAGCATCGATTGCCCCTGTTCCAATTGCTGCAGCTGCTCCAGTAGTAGCAGCAGCGACGACGACGACGACGACAACAGGAGCTTCTCGTCAGCCATCCTCTTCACCCAGTGCAGAGCCTCGTCTTGATCCTGTTGAACCCGATGCGTTCCAGAAGCGGATGCATTTGCCATCGCCGCCCATGAAGCCGGTCTCTAACATTGCTCGTCTTTTGAACCCAGACAAGGACAGCACGCGTTCGTTGCCATCGATTTCGTTGCCAAGCTTGCCATCGCCTCCGTTGACTGCCCACGAAGTGTTCAAGGAACCTAATGCATCCGCTGGAAAGGAGCAAAGCCAACAACAACAGCAGCAGCAGGAGCAACAAAACTCATCGGCCGTTGCAGCCGCCGCTGCTTTGGCCACGGTGTCGGCCTTGTTGAATCCGGCTGTCCATCCGCATCAAACACAGCAAATGCTCGAAGCGCACCGTCACGAATTGCAGCGTGAGGTGAGCAACCTGACGTCACTGTTGACACGGACGACGGCCATGTTGCAAAACTTGGATCAAGTCATGGCGGTCACCGGTACTGTCGATCAACAGAAAAACACGGGTGTGGCCAATGCGCTTATGTCTTTGTTTGCATTGGCACACAACAACAACAACAAGAACAACACTAAGGAAGATCATATGCCCCTCACCCCTCCTTCCTCTTCTACTACTGACGAGCATCGTCATCATCATCATCATCATCATCATCGCCGTTCGATGGATGCTCGTGTTTAAGCCTTTATTACTCTTCCCTCCACCCCATGATACATATACATATATTTGATATTTCCTTTTCAAGCAGAATAAAGCCTTTTTATTAGTGCCCAAGACAAAGAGAAGAAGAAAGAAAGAGAGAGAGAGAGAGAGAGAGAGTCAAGAGTGTGGGGAAACGCATGTGAAACCATATGTTGTGCGAGCCCTACGGAGGTTGTCGGGTTCGGGGTTACGGGATTTGCCACACTTTTTTTTTCGAGGTACAACAAATGTGGGGGAGGCCGAGTAAAAAGGTGGAGGTGGAGTAGAGCGTAAGGTGGGGGTGAAGGTGAGGGTGAGTAGTGGCTGTTTTGAACAGAAGATGTGTGTGAGCGTGTAGGTGCGCACTCACGCGAGATGATGATTGCAAGGAGTCAGCACAAACGGTGGGCTCAGCTGTGACAAAGAATAAATCATCAGATGAGGTGAATGTTGCAAAGGGTATCACATAAGCACGGTTGAAAGCAACTTGAGAGGCAGAGCGGAGTAAAGCCACGTCTGTTTGTGCTGACTCCACACCATTGCCGGTCTCTCTCTCTCACTCTCTCACAGAGTCTCTGTCTCTCTCTCTGTCTCTGTGTCTCTGTGTGTGTGTCTCTTTAATGCACGTCGTCTGTCGTTGTTAAAACCTCCTCTCAGAACCAGTTCTTCTCTTTCTTTCTTCCCTTTCTCTCTTCCACACACATACTGCCTCACCCTTACCTACTCTCTCACCTAGCTCTACTCACACATACCACACGTATGGCTCACACCCCAACATGTCTGACCAGCAAATAACAATGGATGAAAATTACGACCCCACCCACAAGGCGTCGAGTATTACCAGTGTGACGAGTACCTCCACCAACTGCACCGCCCCTTCCTTTTATTCCGGACACGATTCGACCGAAAGTGTTATTGACCCCGAGGACAATGGCCCCTTTGAAGGTGTGTGGACTGTTTATCATCATCATCATCATCATCATTATTATAACGCAGAGATAAATAGAACATGTACTAAAAATATGTATATAACAGGATTTGATCCGACAGCCAGCCTAGCCATTCCCGCAGATGACGACTTTTACATACAAGCAAAGCAGGAACCTCCACCGGAATACCATGATTTGCTTGAGACGTTCTTTGACATGGGATCCTTGGTAAGTCCCTCAGAAAGACTGCCATGAGCAATTTTTATTAGAACTGATAGAAAACTTACACACACACACACACAACAACAATAGGAAAATCACGTTGGTCCTACGATCGTGACCCCACCTGAACCAATTTATCTCCAACAGACAACCATGTCACGGAAACGTCGACCTTCTGACGCATCGTTGCCTGAATATCATCACAACCGACGGTTAACCGACCCACTTTTTACTACTACTACTAGCACCTCTTCTACTTTACAACAACCACAACATCATCTTCATCAGCCTCCCGCTACTATTACTACTGCTACTACATCCGCATCAGCCCAGTCATCAACACAAGACGAGGAACAACAACAACAACAACAAAGAGCGCGTGAACTTCTCACGGATGAAGAACGGCGTGCCAACCACATTGCCTCTGAGCAAAAACGTCGCAACACCATCCGCAACGGTTTTAAAGAGCTGACCGATATCATTCCTACGCTAAAGAACATCAACAATTCAAAGAGCACAATCTTGTTCAAAGCGGTTGAATATGTCCGGCATCTGGAGAAACGCAATCGCGGTCTGCGTGAGAAGCTTGCCTCGCTGCAGCTGCGTCTTGAAGTCGAAGGTCGCATGGTGATGAACCGTGCTTCGTTCTATCGTCATGGTAATGCCAGTAGTAGGAGCCACAACAACAGCCACAACAGCAGCAGTGGTTCTACGAATGCCATGGCACCCGAGACACTGGCAGCCTTGATGGCTCACAAGAACCAGCAAAAGCAGTTGGAACTGTTGCAGCACCAGCTTCGTATGCAACAAGAGCTTTTGGCCAAACATAACATCAAATACCCATCCACGCCTGCCGCCCTGGTTGTTCCTGCCAATGATGTGCTGCGTCGCCAGCAGCAACAACAACACCACCACCATCATGGAGCCCTTGATGCCCCGAGTCTGAACATCCCTGCCGATGAAGAGTACGGCAATGAAACTGCACAGCGCGAACGACTGTTGAAACTACATCCTCTCTACTATCATCATCCTACAAAATCGTCTTCTGCATCTACTCTCTCTACCTCTTCTGCATCTGCATATCGACACCACCACCATTAAGTCTTCTTTTTATAAAAGATATACGCTCTATCTGCACGCTCATATTGAACATCTTCCCCACACACACACACATTTTAGCACACGCCAACATATCCTCCCCCCACTCCTCACTACTAGCAACCCGCCCAAAAGAAAAGAAAAAGTTGGGAGGAAATCTTTCTAACCCTTTATACTCTCTATCTAGTCGCTAACCCCCTCCCACTTTGTATGTCATCTGCATCCCTGTCGCTCTTCTCACTTACTAACTCTACTTTCCACCCCACCCTTTGTCTTATCTATCCTTTTATTCTTTTTTGCTGTTCGTAATGTCTTATGTACTTGTATGATTCTTACTTTGAAAATTTGGAAAAAAACAAAACATTTGAGTCATCATCTTTATCTTTTTTTTGTCGTTCGATCAATTTCCTCTTCCCGCCCCCATTGTGTGTTTCTTCGGCTATTGTATTACGAGATCACTTCCGAAGTTTTTAAAAAGTAGAAAGTAATATCCGACCCATGAGTGTTATCATGACAAATGTCAAAAGTCTTTGTAACAAGCTTTTCCTTTTCTTCAAGTTATCTTTTAACCCAAACGTGTAAAAAAAGATGGGGAGTTCTTTTGCCTCATTTGTTTCAAAATCCCACGCTAATAGTAATATGTTGTACTCAAAAAGCAAGGGTGTGTGTGATCTCCACTCTGTTGGTTTGAACCCACAATCCCCCGGGGGGAGGGGGCCACCAACACTGAGAGGGTTAAAAATGGACCGGACCCTCAATATTTGACAGGTGGAAAGGAGAGCGAAAACGAAAGGCACAACGATCAGCCGAGCAGCCGAGACTTGATGAACTGAACTATTGGCGGAATGACAAAAAAAAAAAAACTTTTCCGCGGTCTCTCTGGTCCGGTCAGTTGTCCGGAGAGCGAGATGTGTGGAGAGGGAGAGAGGCAAGTTCCGTTCTGGATCTGTAACTCTGGGCAAAGCCTCTTTCTACCAAGCCTCCCAAGTAAGCCACCACAAACGGGGTGAGTATGAAGTAATAGGGAAAAATATAAGAGGACCAAGTCTGCTTTAAAGTAATATATATAACTCACACACACACGTCCTATATAACCCTTTGGTACACACTATCATGTTCAACAGCAACAAAGAACCAAGAACACAATGGCACGAGTGCATCTCTTTGCCGCCGAAAGTAGCAATCGACGACGATCGCATCAAGATCCAGAGTTGGCACGACTTGTCAAACAGTCGTCACCACCACCACCAGTACCTACGATAGTACCGCCAGCTGTAGAAGAGACCAATGTTGCGTTGGACATTACGGCATCGCCAACACCCACAACACCCCACAAAGAAATAGCTTCACCATTGACAACAACAGCAACTACAGCAGCAGAAACGTCAGATTCTAATAGTGAGTCAGTGTCTGCCACAACAACTGCGGCCGACACACTGGCTACTTTGACAGCCATTTTACAAAACGTGCAACAAGCTGCCGCTGAAGCAAGTCAGAATAATGGGGATTTGAACGACGTTGTTAATGTGGTTGCAGCTCATTTGACCTCCAAGCCAGGTTTGCTATTTTTTTTTTTGTTGGGGGAGGTTGGAGCGCCGGTTCTTTTGATTTGAATCCAAGTCCACTTACACAGAAAGGTATCTTAGATTCTCTCGAGGGTTTAAAGGAGAAAACATATGAGCAGCAACAGCAATTATTACAAAGTCTCTTGTCGACTACTGTTGCTACAACCTCCTCCTCTTCATCATCACCGACGACGACGACGACACACACGGTTACGTCCTCTACATCTGAAGAAAACAATGAACATCATCATCCGCAAGAGAGGAAAAAATCAACGGAATGGATTGATCAAGCAACGGCAGCAACAGCTCTTCAAATGTTGGGATTGTCCCATCAAGAAGAAGGGGATAGTCAGGACAAGGAGATATTGTCGTCAGACAACCATGAGGACATTAAGCATCCGACAGACGATAGCTTAAAGGAGGAACATCATCATCATCATCATCAGCAGCACATGAATGACAGCAATGTCATGCTTATTGCCAACTATCCCGGTCTGTCGCAAGCAGCTGTTGACGCACTTGAGTTACAGCATCAGAGTAGCGATGATCAGGACTACAAACGTGGCAGCTGGACTCAAGGAGAAGATGATCTACTCATCACGGGGATTAAGCGCTTTGGGTATGGTCGATGGAAGGAGATTGCGAGCATGATCCCGGGTCGCAAAGGGAAACAGCTGAAGCAGCGATGGGACAATTCATTGTCGAGCAAATACGTGGATACGGAATGGCTGCAAAACAAGATAAGGGAGCAGAAAGAAGACGGCGAGTGGCAGCATGATATTGACGTGGAAGGCTCAGCGCCTCCATCGCCAAGTCTACATAGTAACAATAACACCCTTCATCATCACCATCTTCATCACCAAGACGATCTTCACCACCACCACCACCATCATCATCATCATCAACAACAGCACCACCACGACGACGACAACAACAACAACAACAACCAGCATGATAGTATCGGCAACAGCGCATTTGATTTTGTGCAAAAAATCACCGAGAAAGCAAAAGAAGGCAATCATGAAGCCATCGAGGCCTTAATCTCACAAGCGCTCCTAGGCACCATCAATTCTGCAGCGGCAGCAGTAGCGTCCACTTCCTCCGACACCCTCGCCTCCCCATCCTCTTCTTCAGCAACTGACACTAATAATAACAATAATACCGTCGACTCACAACCCGCACTTAACTTTGCAGATGCCGCGGCATTGGCCTTGTATGCACAGCAGCAATACAACAGCAACACAACGACCGCCCGTCGTGAAGACGATGAAAACAACAACAACAACACTACCGACTCACCTTCCTCTAACTCGTCCCCATCCAACACATCCCTCTCCATTCTTGCCAACCATCCCTATTTCCTCTCCAATCCATTTGCACAGGCCGGCGGTAGCAACGACAATGCAGCAGCGGTAGCAGCTGCCGTGGCTGCCATGGCGACCAGCCAACATTTCCAGATACCATCCACCACAACAAGCAGTCCTAGTACTACTACTACACCCTCGAACGAACACCCCGCATTATCATCCTCCTCCACCAACGACAACAGCAACACACGGACAGCAACAGTAGCAGGGCCGAAACCAGCACCGCGTGCTACGCCAGGTCACAAACGTCGACGGTCCGATCCTGCGCTTGCAGACACGCAGTCGGCGGCCATGTCCATCTATGCCTCAGCTGCACCCATCACGACCACGATCAACGACCAAACACAAACCGTGTATCCATGTCTGTTTCCGAACTGTGGCAAAACATTTGCTCGTCTCTACAATCTCAAAAGCCATTCACGAACACACACCGATGATCGTCCGTTCATATGTTCTGCGTGTCAGACTGCATTCAGTCGGAACCATGATTTGAAACGACATGCCAAGATACACGGAGGTGACAAACCGCACAAATGCTTGGGCTGCAACAAAACATTTTCTAGGTAAAAAACATCTTTTTTTTTTCTTGCTTTTGGCAAAGCGTCGTGTTGTTGTTGTTGTCCTCCCCTAATTCTTGAAACTTTGTGGTTTTTTTTTATAGATTGGATGCTCTCAAACGGCACAAGAGTAATCAACGAAACAAAGCAACATGTCTGGCACCATAAAGACTACTTTTTTAATAGCCCACATTCATCCCACCCACTACCCGAAAAAAAAGAAAAAGAAAATAATCTTATAAGCATTCTGCATACATCTTTCTATAGCACACACTTTTATTCAATACTTTCTCTCTCTCTCTCTCTCTCTTTTGTTCATTAAAAACATTGCATTCTGACTTAAAAGAATAGTTCCATTTTCTATGTGTAGCGGTTTTTATCAGTTTTTTGTTTTTTTGATACGCAGGGTTGTGTTAAGGAATTGGACTCTGACGTCGGTGAGCGGAAAAGACCGTAGTATATCTGAACTTTTGAGATAGAAGGTGTTGGTCTCCCCCGCTTTCGATATATAGTGTTCTGTATACGCATGTCAAGCTACTTGCTTTTTATTTCCTCTGAGTGATGATGCTCAAAGGGATGACCTTTCTAAGACTTTTTGTGAATGTTACGAACAATAGGGACGATTGTAATAGATAAAACTTTTACGTCTCTTTGTAAAGGATGCTTGTGTATGTACTAGAGAGCACACCAGCTGCTCAATGCGATAAAGAGACGAAATGGTGACCCGTTCTATCATGTGCATATGTAAAGATGAGGAACGAATTGGGGAAAGGGGCATCAAGGGAGGCATAGTCAATTTCGCATGCGTAGACGGATGATACTTTGTTGTGGTACGGTGGGGACCTAGTGGGCAACTACATGTTATTCGTACATGTCTATTTTTATTATTAGATGGACTGACTTTGTATACTCAATTAAGGCTGACATCGAGTTAGACTTTCACTGTAAGAGCTATTGTCACCGTCAACAACAGTTTATTTACTAATACGGTGACTTTTGGTCAAAAGCAGAAACCTAGGAGGAAACAAACAGTTTTTGTTATATTAAGTTCGTTGGCAAAAGATGATGTTTCTGTAGGGTTTGAAGGTTGGGGGGGGGGGGTATTTTTTCTAAGCCAAATAACGATAGGCACGTCTATTACATAGAGTAAATGAAAAAAAAAACAAGATTAGCAAAACTCTTTGATGTTCACAAATACACACGCTTGTCTTTTTTAAAAACAATAGATAAATACATACCTGTCTTCTGAGCTTCGCTCGAGATATTCACGATCTATTAGAGCCTCGACACGTTTTTTGATCATGACTGGATTGGGCATAAATCGAGCACTGAGTTGTTTGGAAACCTCAGCAATCAGCAGGTTGTGTTCCATGGTTTTACGGTCTTTCATGATACGCACAATCGCAGCTTCAATCTGATGTTTGCGTTCCTCATCCACCTTGTCTTGTGTCTGCCGCCGCTCGCCTTCCGATTCGACCCGGTTGGCAACCGTCTGGATTTTGATTCTCGCCAGGTTGGCCGTAAAGTCCTGGTTAAAGTAGAATTTGTCATTGGATAGGATGGCTCTGCCCTTGTTTTCCTTGGTAAGGATCTTGTATTTGGCGCATGCCAAGGATTGTAGTGTGCGTTTTAGGTCGTTGTCGGGGATTTGTGTTTGTGCTTGTATGTCCTGCATAGTTCCAATAAATAACAGATGGTTTAATATAAGTCACAAAAGAGTGAGAAGGGTTCAGTTATAGAATTTTACCTCAAAGCTCAAGAAATCACCCTCTTTCAAATCATTGTAAAGAAGAAGGACCAACATGGCATATGTGGATACATTCAGCATATGTTTACTCTTTTTAAAGTTTGCTCGGATATCAGCAGTGCCCTTTAACGTTCATAATACACAAGATATTAGCAAATTAGCAGCAGCAAAGATGCAAAAAAAAAAAAGTGTCAATTACCATTTGCGGTTGCCAAGTCAACCGTCGACCACTATGGCGACCAAAGTAGAATTGTTCGAAAACCTTGCATGCTTGCAATGCTTCTTGGGCTAGCGTGCACTTGGGTGATGAAGAGAGATTCATTGGCCAAAAGGTTGATGTGAGTACTATAACTGAGACATCCATGGTCGGTTTCTAGTGTTGGAAAAAAAAGGACGCCTTGTTAATTTCATATTCCCACTTCCTCTCTCTCAGTGGAAGAGCTTACATTTGTAATAGCTTGCTCCGCATATTCCTTAAACTGGCCACTCATTTCAGCAGACAATCTCATATCGTTGAACATGCCTTCGAGCTTGTTCGTGAACTGATAGCCACATTCTCGCTATAACAAATTAAGCAGATAACCCGTTAGTCAAATGAGTTTTCTTTTTTTTACACACGTGTAAATCATTCTGATAATGATGACGGTATTGCGGTACCTTTAGTTTTCCAAGCATGCCACGCTCTGCATCATCTGAAACGCTGCGGTTGAACAAGAGTCGTTTGGCCAGGTGCTGTTTGTAGTAACGCTCAAATACGTCCTTGTCGCACAAGAATCGGAACAATGTGATCGTCTTGTCCAGCACGTTATCCACTTCATCCTCTGATTTCTATTAGGATGTTCATTCAAAGGTGAGTTATTCGGTTCTCTCTCCTACCTCCAATAGGCACTATTCCATTCCATCCAATTCTACTCTGTTTCCAAATTGCCGTAACAGAAAAGAAAACTTACACCCTTGAGTCCCTTTTTGAGATTTTCATCGATGAACAGCGAAATGAATTCGGCTGATTTGGGGTTCTCGTTGATGAAACTTTCAAATGCCTATACATGTGAAGAAGAAGATGAAAAGTTCAAAGTCACCATTACAACAAATGATACCATCGACCTTCCTTCGTCTAATCCTTACCACCCAAACTCCTCGATCGCAAAAAGAAAAGAAACCATCATACCTCATTAAATGCAGTTTGAAATGACTTGTCCTTATTAGCAGCCAGCTCTAAAATCCGGTCAAACTTTTCTTGAAGTGCCAGCACTTGTTCAACCCAACGAATTGCCGTCTGTGCGCCACTCCCTGCATTTGCTTTCTCCGCCGGCGTTCGTGCCGCCAATGTTGATTTGGAGCCGCTCGCAGCCAGATCTGCATTGATGGTTTTGTTGATTTCTGCACCCAGTTGCATTATGTGATTTTTGATCGCCGTTCTCATTTCGTTCAGACCCGCTGGGACGCGTGAGAATAACTTGTACATCCGTGATAGATCTATACAATTATTGTTTTGAATGGTTCTATTGAGCATGCTGCTCTACTTGCGCGCGTATTTCCCTTCCAATCTCTTTTTCCTTGTTTATAACCTACCCCCGTATTTATCGGCACTCAACATGCTATCCAAGCCCGAATGCTGCATCTATAACAGAAAGGATCCAGGGCGTTAGATCCATTTTTTCCATGTCCTCTTTAGTTTTAGTCATCATCCCCCTCTCTAATTCTGTCCTACCTCCATCACCGTTTTTAAATTATTAGCTATCAATTGCGTCTCTACGATATGTCGAATCTTGGGTTCAGTTGTCAGACTCAAGCATCTTGTTGTACGTTCGTATTCTTCCTCCAATCGTCGTTCCACCTAATCATCATCATCATGATTAGTATATGGAGAAAATTAAAAAAAATTGTTGTTTGGAGAAAAGGGGATAAAAATCGATCAATAGAAACCCGGGAATAAGCGGCATTTTGTTTTTTTAGTCTCTTCTCTTTCTGTTACCTTTCGCATGAACTCAGGTGCGTCGTACGACGATGCCAAAGTCTGACTCTCGACCTGATAAAATGCGGTGCTGGTCTCTAAATACTTTGTTTCGAAATCCACCACGTACACGCTATCGCGCGTAGTTGGATCGACCAGTTCCGAAAGCATTACTACTGCCGAATTTACCGCAGTTCGGTCAATCACTTCACCATGACGTTCGAGTTGGATTTGTGTCAACATTGCCGAAATAAGCTGCGATTGAATAGGATATTTCTCGGACCGAACAACCTTGTCGCGAAATAGCGCAAGGCCCATGTCAAAGATGTGTGGTAAGTTGTATTTGGGCAGTTTGTCGTCCTATAGAAAGCGAAATAATAGATGAATATCGGGCGTGTATACAATGCGCGTATACCCGAATAGCCATTCGCAACCCCCCCCCCTGGATTTGTATAATAAAAATTAACGAAGCATTACCAGATAACGCAAGAATTTTTGAATCATATCCATGGCCGTCGTATAATCGTCCCAGACACGTTTGACCGTCTTTAAAAGGTTGGCACCAGCGTCGGCACCACTTCCCGCAGATTCCCCTGACGTATTCACAAACGCAGGCACGATAGCTTCTTCGGCAGTGTCCTCCAAGTAGTTAGCCACAACCTCCTTTACTCCATGATACAGTCGTTCGCCAAACTGCCGTAGCGTCAGGTTATACGTCGTGCGATATAACACCTCGTATGATAAACTCTTTGCGTTCTTGCGAAAGATCTCTGTAATCGCTTGACTTAGTAGTTGGAATCCATCGTCGAATTCTTGTGCACGATCGACAGTGGCCTGTAAGAATTCGTTAAAAATAACCCGTCCACTCTCTCTACGTCAATCGCTTCTTTTTATCCATGCAAAGAGTTTTTGTAATTTATTTTTAACAAAAAAACATAGTGTTGCTAGATCTTACGGGTTTCTTGGCCGGTCGAATTTTCAGTCGTCGGAAGGACATTAGCGTTTAAAAGAACGGTACGCATGTGTCACAAGGAAAAAGGACTTGAAGCTCTCACATATCCACAGCCAGCCAGCTTTCCCATGTGACGTGCTGCACGCCTTATGCGGGGCATTAATACTCCCAATTTTTATTACATACTTCTTTTTTTTTACCCTACCTCTACAAAATGAATCGATCGAAAGGTGTTGGTCTTTTGGCTCAAGGCGTCGCCTCTTGCTCAACACAGGCAACTGTTTATGGCCAATGCATAGCAGCGAAATACCAAGATGCACACAAGGACATGTGTGCCAAGGAATTCGAGAATTTCAAGCAATGCGTACAAAAAGCCGTGAGTAAAAATAAAAAAAGCAAACACATATTACCCTCTCACTATGTTCTTCCTCCGTATCATCCTTTATTTACTAACGATGACGTGCGTGTCTCTTATGTGTGTAGGTCAAGAGAAAGTGGTAGTTCCTCCTTTGTCCATGTATATAGCCCGTTGACAGCCGCGTTACATATCTAATACAATTACACAATGTCCTCCCTATCTCTCCTTCTCTGGTTTCTATGGTACGAGCATTCAATCCATTTATCATTATGCAAACAAAAGTGCGGATTGTTATTTAGAACGTTTTGGAGAGGGAGAAAAAGATTCAGGCGTACTCTTTTCTATCTAATGTCACGTTATAGACATGAAGAAACGTTAACCATTGTCACGTCAGCAATTGCTCCATGTAGGGAGAAATGGTATTAAAAAGTGAGCGTGTTCTAGGAGAAATTGATGGTGTGTTGTTGGTGGTGGAAATTCAAATGAGGCAATATTGATGGATCCGACTTGGTCCCTGTTGTGAGTGTGGCGATTCTCTGCTTGGGACACACTGGATCGATGCACCGCAGAGTATCGTTGACTTTGACAAGTAGGTCTTCACGGCGGTATTGATGCGAGAGTGGCACCGCTGGACATGTTTTCCTGGGATCGGTGACAACATTTCGCGGGGGGCACTTGACGGAGCCCAAAATGTGTTTGTTAAGCTTGTCAGTTCTAAACCACGACAGTGTGCCATTGTTCCTCGACTGTGTTGACCGATATGCGCCACAAAAAAATGTCAAGGTGGATAAAAATTCAAAAAGTATGATGAACACGATCAAAGGGTAGCATCTCTACACATAGTCACATCATCAAGGTATTGGTTATTGTAAGGTTGCAAAAAAGACCGTCACGATTACTGTCAAATCTTGGAAGAGGTGTCTTTATAAATATAGAAACAACAGTAGTGACTACTGCAACATATCGCTTCATAGACACCAACTGGGGATAGAGTTGCACCGGCAGTAAGCATTCTCATCACAACTCTACCTCGTACCAAATCTGCTGCCACAATAAGCCGCCCAAGTAATCGGTGCAATAACGTTTAAACGATAGATACAGTTTTAGACCCACAGCAAATTGGGTTATTTATCATATCTCACGAAAACGGCGGAAAAAATGTAGGCTTTCGGAAAGAGCCCCATATCAGTTACGCGGTATAGAGCGAGATCGACGCGCTCCCCGAGCTTCGTAAGAACCCCCACTATTTACATACAGCAGCAGTGTTTTCAAAACGATGTGGTCCGAGCGACAACAAGAAGTTCCACATATTTATAATAACCAATTGATGCAACCATGAATGGGCTTTTCATTATCAATCAGCCAATACTGTATTAGCGTGGCTCTCCCCATCCCCTCCCATGGCAAAATCACCGAAAAGTGATGAAGGTTTCTCTGCCGCCTCCCCATCCTCTTTCCAAGCAGGAAAAAGGGAAAGGTGTCGTCGTGTTAACGTATTAGTGGTGACGTGAAAACAAGACATCAATTTTGAAAAACAAAAACTTATCTGCTCTTAGCTGAAAAGTGTGTAATTCATTGTGAAAGATTTATGGACCTTCCCCTACAGGGGATATAATCCACTTTCTTGCGGTACGTATGATAGGGATATAAGTGTGGTCAGGCGCCGTGTCTGACAGGCCTGCGTAACAATGCGAATAGAGTAGCAGGGGACCCATGTGTAGGGATGATACTGTCGGGGTGATGTGCGATTCTCTGCCGTTGTTGATGCGCTACCGTGTAGGGCCTGTTCGGGTGCTGGTTCGTCACTGTCGTACTCCTCATTCTCATAGCTCAGTTGGTCAGATCTTCCGTGCCTTCTTTCATTGGCCTCGAGTCAGACCAGCTTATGAACATAGAAGGTTATCCATAGTTTGATCGAACTCTTGGTCCTCGTTTCGGGGATCAGATGTATGTCGCTTCAAATGCGTCGAGTATAGCTCTTGTCGCAAAGTTTGCAACGCTGGACAGATGGCGTCTAAGCCTTTGGGAAGCTGGACCTTCGCGGTTGAAGCCAAACGAGTTGACTTTGCTGAAGTACGTGAATCACAGCTAGACCAGCTGATTACGAAGGCCATCTCGCTTCGTCCATACCGCTTGTGCTAAAGAGTCCAGCAGAGGGATAGTTAGATAGAACCATCACCCGAGTGAAGGCACGTATACTGGCTCAGCGTTATCATCTGCTGCGATGATGAACAGAGTTGAGCACACAGGACCCGGCGCTTTAAATCGAAATCCGCTAGACCAAGATCCACGCTAAACCGATCACTTCACCAAAGGACCAGCCTAGTAAGTAGCGAAGTTGTGACCACGCTGTGCTTCTTTAAGACCATACGAACAATAATTTCCTTAACCGTTGGAGCACTACTGATTGATGATGCTCATCCTGTCAATAACGATGACGACGACAACGACGAGGATGCCTTTCCCTTCCTCGATTGATTGATCCTCAGGTTGGGACGTGGCGGTATGGCTGTTTAAGCGATTTAAGGCGGTGCCTTGTATTTGGTGTATTCGTCACCTGAACGATCGCCGTTCGCTGCGGATATCTGATACGAATACTCATCGTCGGCTTCAATGTCTGCTCTGCTTATTCTTCGTCGAACTGCTGCTATAAGCAAGTGCCACATCACAATTGCGGCGTTTTATTGAGCGACGTAGATGATGTTTGATATTGAGGAAGGATAGAGCGGAAGACTAAGGATAAAACGTAAAAAAACAGCGCATGAAGGTTGATTTCCAAAAAATTTACGTAAAGAGTACAACGAGGAGAAGGTAGTATACGTCGCTGCTTTTTCGCTGAGAGAGAATTGCACGAGAACCCACCGACATTAAATCTCATTGCTTTCACCTTTTGCGGCAGTCGCCTTTTTTTAATACGTGTTAACCAGCAAGATGATCATGGTCATTTTAATGATCACATATAATGATAAAAAAAGATGGCACCGCAGCAATCTTCATATATCATAAGAGCGTATGTCAAATCCATCAAGGCAACATGTTTTGGGGAGAATATAGTTATTTCAGGAGAAAAGAGTACTTCATCGTCACGTGCAGAAGATAGGACCAAATTATGAAATGTTGAATGGAAAATAGTGAGCGTGAAAGTTAACGAGAACAATCCCACTAGCACTCTCTGCTATTAGCGTTTTTCTGCCATCCCCCGCAACTTTGAAATTTCCCAGGGTTAAAAGCTCAAAGGGTGCAAATTAACGTGAACAATAGCGAACGATGGTGCTCAACCATCGGGCATGTCATTGAGATCACGTAAACCCACGCCGTATGCCGATCATATATGTCAACGAAGGTATCGGGTAAAAACGTTGCCAGCGCACGGTCTTGTACACAATGCAGTACGGCATAAACTATTGTATCGGAGATCGTCGTCGTTGGCGCAGATCCGACGAGAGCAAAGCGATCAGTCAGTGCAGAAAGCCAGCAATGCGACGGAGAGTAACAAGCGACATAGGCGAGGTAATTCACCAAGACGTAAGGACGCAAAAATAGATGACCGTGCAGTACACGTGCGCCAAAGCAAAGTGTACGAAACAAATTGCCAAGGACAAAGTGGTGAAGCTCGGTAACGGTAGGAGAAGGAGGATCTGGTTTACAGCCCTTCTATTTGATAATAGCCTTTAACAAACAGACCTGGGCCGGTGTTGGCTGCCTCATTCTGAATGTCGACTCCTTTATTCCCGAATCACAGCATTGTTATTGACAAAATCAAATGTCACTTTAGCAACGATCTCGAATGGCAACTATGTTGCTCAATGCAAATGTCTTTATTGTGCAATTAGGAACGAGAATGACGAGTCTCGCTCGCATATATGAAGAAGTCTTACAACACTACTGTATAAAACACGCACAAATAAGTTCAGCGAACGAGAAGCATTTTTAATTTGATACATGATACTACTAATCAATAATAGGGTGTCGATGTCTTAGGCGGTAACCCTCTACCACAAAGCTAGGGTCTTGTCTTGGTCGCTTTGTGGATCATCGAAAGTCGATTGGTATTGAGATGCCCAGTCCGGTCTCACCAATCATCCCCCCCCCACCCACTCACTTACCTTCAACCACCTACCTTTACGCCTTCGTCGCCCGTGCCTACAAAACAAGCACCACCCACCCACCCACCCACTCACTCACTTACCTTCAACCACCTACCTTTACGCCTTCGTCGCCCGTGCCTACAAAACAAGCACCACCCACACACCCACACACCCACTCACTTACCTTCAACCACCTACCTTGCACCTTCGTCGCCCGTGCCTACAAAACAAGCACCACCCACCCACCCACGACCCACAAAAACCCGCGTTAGCCCCCCCCTCCCTCCCCACACATCCACAGAAAAAAGAGAGAAAAAAAGAGAGGAACTTACCATATGTGATCGTGAAAAAGTGAAAAGTGAAAAGTGAAAGAAAAAGCGAGGAAGCAACACGCTGCGGAAAATGGGTGTCTTTTTATGGGCAAAGTTCATTTCCAAAAAGAACGCTGGTCTGGGCCCAATGAGATTCTGAAGGGACGCTTGCTTTTTTTCCTTTCCTGTATCTTTTTTTTTGCGTACAAAAAACTAAAATAGGCAAAGATAAGCTCCGTGCTCAACAAAGCGCACAACAATGACAGACGACAGTAACACGATCACAACGCGCATTATCACACTTTGGCACTGTTTTTTATCTTTTTTTTTTTTACTTTCTGTGTTCGCGTAGTTCAGTTCGCGAAAATAATGGAAAGGAAAAAAGTTAGTTCGGAGGATACGTTCCGAGCCAATCTGGTTTGCTTTTTTCGCATGTATCATACTTCACGCGCACCCTGGGAAAAGCAGACAGATAGGATATACGATCGACGCTGTTTTTCTTGAAAAGAATCCCTTTCTCTGCATCCACCACGCTTGCCAGCTTACGATTATCGTTCGTTAAGCTGACCACCGAGCGAGCTCAATGCGAGACTAAAGACGACAAGCAGTCTAAAACCACACCTCCATAAGCGTATACAGTGTAGTGTTTTCGCCTGGACGAGTGACGTCCCCCAACTTTGGTTCCATCCCCCCATCCAACCCCCCGCCCCCAACTTTATTCACGGCCAGCACGGAAGGTCTGCGCATGAAGAAGCCGAGCATGACAGCAAAGTACAATGGAGACCCTGAGCAAAAAACATCGTAACTTGGCCTCAGAGCCTCGAAAAAACAAGGGTTGAGTATGTGCGTGTTGCTACGAGTCTGCCCATTGCGCTGGTTGCGGTTGTGTGAAAAAAGCGCTGCGAATCGCTTCGCAAGAGCAGCCGCCATTTCGCTCGGAATTGGTCAAAATGGGTGACGCGAATAAAATAAAATGTGTTTTGACATGCTTGTCCTGGCAACAAGCGGCTTTCAGGAACATGGATTGTCATGACTACTGAATGCCATGGCAATAAGCAGCTTTCTTATGCAGCGTGGTTATAAAGCAAGCCTCATAGAGAAGGATGTTAAAACGAGCAAACCAAACAACAGTAGTATCAACCTGAAGAAGCAGCCTGTATGGATAATAGTAGCTCTAGGATGACGCACATACTATGTTGGAAACAGCCGTGCTGCTCCACTTGACAATTTAATTTAAGCTGCCAACATCCATCATTGCAATCGCTGATTACTGTGGTATATACTTGTATAAAAGAGCGTTTTTTACTTTTTGTTACACCACAGCTATTGTTCACCGGTCAATATCGACGCGGTACAAACCCAAAACAAACAGATTCTTATTCAATATGAGCAACATTGACGGTAGACACTGTACCGAGACCCTTTGATCCCTGGCTTGAGCTTTGCGCTAACCAAAACTAGTACACACCCAATCATTCTGATGAAAAGTATCAATTAACTTGCATAACACTATCCCGCTATCATCGCCCATCCGCTCGTTTCCACCTGCCACTGCCAGGTGCTTTTTTTTTTGTGACAAGACATCCATTCTAAGTGCATCATCAGCAGACCTTCTCTTTCTAAATTATCGTAAAGGATATCAAGAGATCACTAACGACATACGCCTATGCATCATATTGCGTCAGTCCATACAGTATCGGCTTATAGCCGCCCCTCGTTGTACAGGTGTAAGATCTTCCACATTCATGATATAATGGCAATCGTACTGCTACTGCTTACATAAGCTGGATAATCCGAGTATAGTGTATCCGTGCTTTACAATTGTGTCTATGCTACAATGCTTAGCTGGTTGCCGTGGTAGTTGTCTGTATATACTTTTGATGTTAACCAAATATCTTATCTGATGATGTCTTTGGACAGTGTATTAGTGTGTTTGCGCTCTGTATTCTCTTTTGAAAAACTAGCAACGAAGGTATTCTAGCGAAATGCATGGACACCATAGCTAGTGCTTATACAGTATGTAGTTAATAGGACTTGACGTATACGTATTGTAACGGTGCATATTTTATTCGGTGTAAGTAGTTTCAATCAATTGCTCCATAGTGTTGGGATACAGTAGTAGGGTGATAAACGTAGGTCGAAAGAAGTTGAAGATTTAATATAATATATATATTAAAGTATACTGTTATTGAGGAGCCTTTTCATACTTTATTGAAATTACTGCGCATAAACACATCCGTGTAGAGACATCCTAGAAAGTTTGAAAAGCATTAAGGAATGTTTTTCATGTACCCTTTAAGGTTCTCTTCTGTTGATATATCGACTGATCTGTAGTAGCAATAACAAGTGAACATCCTTGCGGACAACCCCCACAAGTATATATTTATAGGATGAGTGTAACCTGATGAGGATCAAAAATAGAAGAGAGTGTCCGTATCAAAAGCCAATGTGAAAACAGAAATTTAGGAATAGCCAACACCACATACGACTGTTCGAGTGGGACAACACCAAGATTCACATTATTGTATTGTAAGGCGGAAAAACAGAGTGTTTGGAAACGAATCTATGCGTACGCCTCTCACTTACGCTTAAAGTACTGATGTGTATAGGCTTAAATTGTCTCAGAATATTGGTCACTGCATTATGCTTGTGTCAAACAGTTGCCCAGGTATTGTACATATACGAAACAGAAAGACACAAGCCATTGAAAAGTAGAAGTATTATCAAATGAATACCATCAGTAGAGAATTGAAGGCGCGTGAGATCTGCGTGCATTGCTCGCCCTGCCTAATATGTTTCACCGGGTTCATGCAGGGCATGTCCCCGACAGTGTCGCCGCTTGTTTTTAAACAGGCCATAAGGCGCACAGAAGGTTTATATTATAGGGTTTCAGCAGCACGATCACAGAGGAAAGGAATGCAGGTGCCAAAAATGACTGGTATTGCAACAAGAAGCTCACATAAGAAGAAGCCATATTCACTAGAAGTAAGGGCGCAGAAGTTGATGACTGTGCTGTACGCGTGATCCAAAGTAAAGTGTATGCCAAGGACAGACTGGTGAAGCTCGGTAACGGTAGAAGGGGGATGGTTTACGGCGCTTCTACACACAAACCTGGGCTAGTGTTGTTGGCTGCTTCACTCTGAATCGACTCCATTGATCCCGGATCTCAGCGCTGTTCATGACAAAATCAAAATCAATTTGCCGACGATCTCAGTGCAACGTGCAATAAGGAACAAGATAGAC
>NW_026516857.1:0-58077 GCF_025766255.1 Zychaea mexicana | reverse complement strand
AAACGGGGAAGAGTGTCGATAAAAATAGAGTAAAGGATGGGAGATAAAATACTTCCTTGAAGCACACCATGCCGTGGATATATGTCCCGGGATGCCACGTTGGAGAGGATTACTCGAACAACAACGTCGTCGAATAAGCTTCGCAGTAGCTTGAGCAGCGGTTCAGACACATAAGGCCGAAGCGTATCCCAAATGACGCGCCTGTTACAGCTGTCAAATGCACTTGCTATGTCCAGGAAAGCGACGATTGGAGGGCGCTGCACACCACCCTCATTAAAGCTATATGCTTGCATCAGTTCTTGGAGACAAAGGGCCTGATCCAGGGTACCACGGAGAGCACGAAAGCCACCTTGTGCGATGTCGAGGGTTGGCATAGTCTGGAGAAGGGTGGACATGACACATCGTTCAAGGAGCTTGCGGTAGACCGAGGTTAAGCTGATGGGTCGATACTTGGAAGGATCGTCAGCAGAACCTTTGTTCTTATAGATGGGGACAACTTGTGCGGTACGCCACGAGATAGGAGTCCATGACCAGCGCCAGCAGAGGGTAAAGAGTCCATCCAAGAGTGGGGTGATGTTTGATGCAATGGGCTTGAGCATTTCAGCTTTAATATGATCACAACCTGGTGCTTTACGGTTTGGCAAGGCCGCAATAGCAAGCTCAATGTCTGCCCGGTGCCAGCAGGTCCTCTGCTCTCGGTCGAAATTGCTTCCGGGTGAAAGCCGAGGTGACACAGAGCCACCAAACACACGCTCGAGGTGAGCAGCCATGTTATCAGCAGCAGCTTGTGGTCCCTGAGGCGATGAAAGTGTGACGTTGCTTCGATTACGCAGGCGCATTCGTTTAACAACAGCAGTCATTTCGGTTGGGTCAGCTTGTAGCTTTTGACAAAAGTCATTCCAGTTCTGCTTCCGAGCAGCCCTTACCGCTTTGCGAAAAGCAGTACACGCAGCAATATAGTCACTGTGGGCTGTAATGCGTTCAATGTCATTGCGCAATCGAAGCCAGCGTTTATGCAACGTTTGACGACGGTCGGCTAGTTGCTGGAGTGTGTCGTTCCAAAACCACTTGTGGGAGTCGGTACGAGGACAACTGCGCCCGACAGTATTATCCAAGGCATCGTATACAGCTGTGTTCAACCGATCGACAAATGCCTCCAACACTTCAGCGCTCGGATGCAAATCGTCGGTTTCCAGTGTAGAACGGATATCTCCCAAAAGAGCACCTGTAGACTCTGTAAACCTGTCAGCATAGCGTTCGAGTACTTCAGGTTTTTTTAACCTTTGAAGTCGCCAGGTGCGTCGAGGGGCCGTGGCGGCCGGGAGCCGTGACATATTCACGGGCACAAATGACAGCTCACACAAGTGGTGATCCGACAAGCCTAGGCCTGTATGAATGCGCATAGCTGGATCATGGATGTTGTCTCTCATCGATATGAAATAATCAATGATGCTTTCGCATAGACGATTGCCGCGTAGCACAGAAAAAGTAGCTTCTCCGTTGGCTAACTCAGCATTCCACAAGGTTAAGTCTTTTGTGCTTATCCAGGTAGACAGTGCATGGTGACGATCGGGAGTGACTCTGGCATCACCCGTGGTACTCCCTAACCGCGTATTCAAGTCTCCAAGAATGATTGTGTATGGATCCACTGACAAGGAAGTATACCTCTCGGCAGCCACTGCAGCATCAAGCTTTGGTGGTAGGTATACACCATGCAAAGTATAAGGGCCAACTTTCAGTGACAGTACCTCACCGTTGCGGATGGAAAGGGGATGAACCTCGTAGGGGAAATCGGGTCGGATGAGAAAGGAGAGGCCAAAGTGGTTGAAGGTGTTGGTGCCCTCCGTGAGTTGTGCATAGTTATGAAATTGTTGCCATTGACAGCGTAAACGGCCATGGCGTAAGTAAGTTTCGCAGAGAAAAATAATATCAATATTTGCATCCAAACAAGCGTCTATAACCCCTACCAAATTAGTTCGTATGTTTCGGACGTTGAGAGTAGCAATCGTTAAACGATCACTACTCATTGATGTTGCTGTTCGCTGCTGTTGGGGGAGTCGTCATTGTCGTTGGGCGTATCTTCACCCATTTCGACGTCGTCGGTTGTTGTGGCGGTGGCGTTGTTAGTGGTGGTTGGTGTTGGTGCAGGTGGTGTGCTTGGTTGTTGTGTTGGTGGGTTGTACTCGGCAAGAAATGCTGACCACCAGGTACTATCGAGTTGCAAGGCACCAGCGGCAGGAGAAGCGAAGAAACGAGCGATGCTGATGCCTATTTTTCGTGGAAGGCGAAGGCAAGTGCGTTTGATCCTCTCAGCAAATAGTTGCTGAGCGAGGGCAAGGCGGGCTTCTTGACTGTCGTTGGCGTACTTGGCATCGCCAATGACGGATGCGTCGAGTTGGTTGAAAGTGGTGCGGGGGGTAACTTTTTCGGCGTTGAGGCAACGAATTAACTCGTCCTTAAAGTCGTGGTGGACAAGGAGAGCAACTGTGCCTCTTGCTGGGAAGTAAATATCCAGCACACGAGATTGCTGGATCTTCAGGCTGCTGATAAACTTGCGGATATCATGGTAGCGAAGGTGGTGGCGGCAAGGAACGTACACAAAGTCGAACTGCGATGGGCCTGTGCTTTCTTGGAGGGCACGGACAGTGAGGGACTTGGTGGTGGCGGTGTTGGTGGGACGCTTCTTCCCTTTTGGTGGGGTGTTTTTAGCAGCTACAGCTGCCCAGGAAGAAGGTTTTTTGTTGTTGTTGTTGTTGTTGTTGTTGTTATTGGGGTGGTGGGTGGTCTTGGCTGCCGTGGACGTTTTGCCTTTGGCAGCGTGCGACTTGGTGAGCTTGGTGGTGGCGGCAGATGCGGGCGATTTCACCGATTTCGGTGCATGGCGCGATGCCATGAGCGAGTCGGCGGTCGTCGAGTCGTCGTTGTTGGTGGTGCTGGTAGTGGTGGTGGTTTGGTGGTCTGTGCGCGCGGTCGGCGGTTGAATTCCGAGGGCAGCAAACAACTGCTTACGCAGGCTAGCATTGTCTGCGCGTAAGCCCTGCAAATCGTCTCTCAAGCCTGCAATAGTGCTGTTGAGGTTAGCAATCACAGTGCGAAGGTCGGAATCGGTGGATGATGGATGGATGGATGCGGATGTGGTGGCGGATGGGGCGGTGCTGATCCCAAAGTCGATGTTGGTCGGGATGGTGGTGGTGAATGGTGCATTTGCTGATTCAGAAGTGGAATCAGCGAAATGGTGCTCAATGCCGTCGCGATTGAACTGGAATTTCTTCGTAGTGCTGCTGGTGTCCATGGTAGGATGGTCGCGGCGTTTACGAGAAGGAGTGGGGGTTTTTTGTTGAATTTTTGAAGAGTTTTTTGGTGTTTTTTCTAACAGTTTTGCGTAAACTCTGAAAACTACTCAAAAAGTGATGAATAGCGGAACAAGAGTGGTTTCGTGATGTAATGGTTAGCATATGAGACTCTGAATCTCATTATCCGAGTTCGAGTCTCGGCGAGACCTCTTCATATTTATATATCTTCTTTGAAGATAATAAAGTTAATCTTTTTATATAAATGTTGCAGCATATGTCGTAGTACAATTGTCGTAGCAAGATTTGACGGTGACACGCCGTTTCCTTTTTGGATTTTTCCCGCTCCCTTTTTGACATATTTTATAGCCATTTCTTCTACCTGTTTCTGTTCCTTTATATTGTAACTCAATCATCCCTTCGCCGTTATTCTATAGCTACTTCTTCCTAATTCTTCCATTCACTTGCTAGAGCTCAATCCACTGTCCAACATTAGCTACAGCTATTCTTTCTATCTTCTTCTGTCGCGCAGCTGACCTTATATACATTATCCACTATATCTTGCATTCATCGTAGTATTCTTCATTTTCGTATTACCTTGGACCAAACATATAAATACCCTTCCTCAGTATATACAATAAAGGATCATCTTCGAAGTCATCTTTTACACTCTCTTTATTCTTGACACCTCTCTTCCTATTGGCTACGGAACTGACCCGCCAAAAGGATTCGACACAATATCCGGTTATTTGAATAACCATAGATACTTCTTTTACTGCGGTCGCTAAGTCGTCCCTGATGTAATGTGCAGCTACTTACTCTTGTACTTCCTTGCTGTGCAACATCAATCACCAATATCATCACCTTTGTCATTACCACTATTATATCCGCAGCTTATCGCTATAATCTTCATCATCATATCTGCAGCATCATTTGTATATTTTTAGTTTTAGAAAACAGTATAAATATGGGTCATCATTACTGAATAAAATATTATCTTTCAGTTATTCTATTTCTTTGTGGTTACCTTTGTGGTCCTATCCCTCTTCGTGGTCATTTCAGTGTACTTCTATCCCAGTGGTTATTCTTCGTGGGTCATTTCTATTCTCAATGATATCATTTTACAAAACAACGACACATATTTTGTCTATCAAGTCACTTTTTGGTAGGTAGATCCGTAGCCCATAAGAAAGGATAATTAGAGGATAGAGGGTTGTTAAAAGATACTTTTTATTACCAGTGATAGTATGGCTATTTATAATCTTTTTCTAATAAACTACCTTACACAGCATATGGTGGCAAGCTATTGGGGTAGCAAGTAAAAAATTAACCAGGTTACATAGACTAGATTTAGTAGATATGCACTGTTTTCCTGATCTGTATTCAAGGCTATACCATACCAGTTAATGAAAAGCGTGCTAATGCATGAGTGTGTTAAGAGCAAGGCATTGGTTTTTGGCTACTTTGCTTGTAGGAAATAGATAATAGGGGTTACATCCACACTTTTTTTCTACAATTCCATCTTTTCCCATGTAAACAACCCCCTATAAACAGGGATTGCAACAACTGTGTCCTCAATCTATCTTATCTATCTTATTAAAATTATAAAAGTTACATATTACACAAATAAGGAAATACATGTTCCTCTGCCAGATATTTTATCCTCTCTTCTGCAGAGGTGTGTATAAATTGCTTGCTACACAACACGTTTTTTCTTTCCTTTTTTTTATTTGAGTAATTTGGCGATTTAAATTGAACATAGTAGCAACAACAACAAACAAGTATCCGCCACACCCTACAGATGAAGAGATCTGGGCAAAAGTTACTCACTATGAGTCTATATGTGAGGCCTACTCCACTGGAATCAAGCACCTCGCATTCAGCTACCAGACTCTGTATATGGAACCAAGCACGTGCATAGGTGAAATCGACAAAGCAATTGCAGAATTTCACCAAAAGAAACAGCACGATATAGAGAAAACCAAGAAATAGTTTTTTTTGTTTAATAAACTTTAGTTTGTCATATTTATGCCTTACGTAAACAAGCGAAGCAAGTGAGTTTCGGGTTTAGAAGGAAGTGTGGTTGGGGGGAACACCCCAACAGGAGGGCTCGCGGGGGAGAATGTCCCACAAAAGGTTTTTTTTATCCCAATGCAGTAATAGTCAAACGTTCTTTTACTTTTAACTCTCTGATATGGCAACACCCATTTGTAACTCTTGCAGGTATGGCGGGCCACCAATGTGTAACTCATCGTGATTGCCTAAACGATCCTTATAGATCGGCAATGCGCCAAAACAATGAGAATGATGAGCGCGATTTCGACATTGTTTGCGAAGCGCCAGAACCTGTGCCTGTCTGTTCCAGTTGTGGGCAAGAGGGTCACTCACGAAGGTCACCTCGTGATTGCCTTAATAATTCGTTAAACAATGAGAATCTCACTATACCTATTGCTGCTCCAGTTCATGTATACTCAAGCTGTGGACAAGAGGGTCATTTGAGATGCATGCACAGAAGCTGTCCTAATAACCCTGCATACCAGATCGAGCAAGAAAACGTTAGTTACTATTTAGATCTTTACAATGACACTGATGATTACTGATGACGCTGTTATAATTTAGCTTCATAGTATTGCCCGCGTTTCCACACCACTGCGCCAATTCCTTGGTTCCATGGATATTGAATGTAGTAGCTACCATACTCGCCTTTGGATCCGAGAGCGTGTATTTCATAGCTCTCTCCGCACGCCACATTTCAACCTTTACTGCCAACAAGGGACGGTTGAGCTCCCACCCCTCAATCCAACACCTCCAGAGATTTCACAATTGTTACGTGGTACTGATGCTGCTGCTGAGGATTTTTGTACCAACATCCAAGTATACAACAGTGTTCTAAGCTTCACATCTCTTGGTGTCAACGTTGATCAGACTGTTGCTAATTTGCGTGGTGGAGCATACAATTTCCGAATTCATGGAAGTGTCTACCATCGCATAGGTTCATTGCTACTGGCTGAAAATAATAGACCCGCCTTTGCTCAAATTTACATGCACGATCCATCTACTGAAATTGCCAATGGACACGCCGTTTCCCCTGTACGCCTTAATGATTCCACTCTACGCCAATTACAGGCTGTAATGCATCGTATCAATCCCTTTGTCGAATCCTTCTGAGATATGGACGAAATTGCCTGCGACTAAGTGGTCGACAATGTTAGAATTCTCATCAGATCAGAGAATACTCCAGACCGTCGACGTTACAATGCACCAACTGCCAATGAAATTGGTATCCTTATCGTGGAAAACAGTAACGAGGATGCTGGCCCACGCGATATTGTGTTGAGAACAAGATCCAATGAGTTGCAACGAATTAGCAAAATGCATCGCTTCTATGATGCACTTCAATATGTTTTGCTTTTCCCTCAAGGTTCGTGCCTGCGATTATTACCACTGTGTATTAGTATTTTGTTGTATTGAGATTACTTTAGGTAACGAAGGGTGGGCAATTAACGCAAACTCAAATAATCATGACATTACCATAATAGAGTGGTACAATTACCGCCTCATGGTTCGTGACGGTGCTGATGGTGATGCTGATGCCAACGATTTACATCGATTCGGAAAGTTATTCCAATAATTTATTGTTGATATGTATGCGAAAATGGAATCCAACCACTTGGGATTCATATATCTGAACCAAGATCGATTGCACTCTGACCTTTACCGCAATGTTGTAGACGCAATGAACGTGGGTGATAATGACTTGGCCAGTGTTGGAAGACGTGTTATCTTGCCGTCATCATTTATTGGCTCTCCACGCCATATGCAGCAGCTGTACTAAGATGCCATGAGCATTGTGCGTTGCTTTGGCAAACCTGACCTTTTCGTTACTTTCACCTACAAGCCGAACTGGCCAGAAATTCAAGATTCCCTTTTACCGGGACAGCGTGCCCCTGATCGCCCTGATATCACTACATGTGTTTTTAGACTGAAATTGAAGCAGCTGATGGAAGATCCCACGAAGAACATAGTCTTGGGCGATGTCGTTGCACACATTCACACTGTTGATTTTCAGAAATGTGGCCTCCCACATGCGCACATATTGCTTATCCTTTCGGACGAAGACACGCCACGCCCAACTGCTCATTGTGACGATATCGTTTCGGCTGAACTCCCCGATGCTGAGTGCTATCCAACCACACGTGCGGCTGTTGAGTGGCATATGATGCACGGTCCATGTGGCATGTTAAATGCTCGATCCCCGTGCATTGAAGATGGTAGATGTACAAAGCGATATCCTAAAGAGTTTCACGAGGACATGGCAATAAATGACGATGGCTGTCCTATGTACTACCGACGTAACAATGGAGACTATATTACGAAACCAGGAAACATCAGACTCTACAACCGCTGGGTGGTCCCTCACAACATCTACCTGTGCGCCAAATATGATGCGCATATTAATGTGGAAATTTGCACGTCTACTCATCCGATCAAACGTCTACACATATGTCTATAAAGGTCATCACCATGCATCTGCTGCAGTTGTACAACAACAAGTCAACAACGATCCTGCAAATGCAAATGGGAATGACGAACAACTGGTCGATGAAATCCGAACCTTGCTTGATGCACGCTATGTTTCTGCTTTGGAATGATGTTGGCGACTGTTTTCGTTTTCCTTATACCATAAATATCCTGCACACCAGCGATTGGCGATTCATTTGGAAAACGAGCAGACAGTGAATATCGGAGACGATGAAACTCCTGCCGAAGTCGTTGGACAGGCACACGAAACCACACTTACAGCATGGTTTTAATACAACCAAGAGTATGAGCATGCCCGCACGATTTTATACCCTGATTTTCCAGAACGACATGTCTTTGTTTCTGCTCAACGTCGATGGAAAATTCGTGAACGTGGTTTCAATGGCACGATTGGTCGTATCTACGCTGTCTCTCCTCGCGAAGTAGAAAAGTACTATCTTCAACTTTTACTTTATCATGTCCCTGGTGCGACATCGTTTGTTGACATGCGCACAACTAACAAAGGTACTCTAGAACAGGAAATCCTGCCTACTTTCCAGGCCACTGCTCGAAGCCTTAGTCTTCTAACCGGCCAGTAATTGTATGGACCAAGCAGTTACTTACCAGCAACCATATACATTACGGGGGTTTTTTGCTATCCTTTTGGTGTTTCGCCATCCTGAAGATCCTTATGTTTTGTGGTTAGATCATCATGATAGTATGGCGGAAAACTATCTTCACACTACACATCAGGACATGAACGATCAAAGTTTGCTATTCACAGATGCCATATATAACTGCGCTTTACTGCAAAGCGAATCCGTCATAGTTCAGTTATCGAGATCACTGCGAGATTTTGATGGATTCGTTGTTCCAGAGACTGATAATGAGGATGATGACGTCGGTGCTAGAGAGCCTTTGCTAACCCGCGAGCACCGTCGATTGACAGCACATCTGGCTTTACAGCCTCAGCGTCAGCTGCAATTCAATGAGGATCAGCAAACAGTTTCTGATGCTGTGATTCGCTCTCTCGATGCTCCCCAAAACGAGCCCAAACTGCACTTTGTTGACAGCCCTAGAGGAACTGGAAAGACATATCTTTTCAATGCTATACTTGAAAATGTCCAGCACGCTGATGGTATCGCCCTTGCAGTGGCCACAAGTGGTACGGCAGCTCTTTTGTTGGATGGAGGACATACGGCTCACTCAACCTTCAAGACTCCATTAGAGGTGAATCGAATGTCTATGTGCAGTTTTACACCTCGGTCTGACACAGCAAGATTAATTAAAATGGCGCGTATTATTATTTGGGATGAAGCGTCCATGATAAGCCGCGACCTCATCGAAACTGTGAACCGGAGCATACAAGATACCATGCGTACTGAGGATCCTGCCTAGGGGTCTTCATTCATGGATTCGAAATGGATTGCAGCGAACGCGGTTCTGTTTCGTTTTTAAACGGATCGATTTTTTGAAATCCGGATCTGATCCAGATTATAAAACTGCAGTTCCAATCCGTTTCGTGAAAATCCGGATTGAATCCGGATCTATTTCAGATCAGCACGTCAGCATAAGGCTCATTAAACGATGTATATATAAATGGGAAATGACGACATAAAAAAAGCACGTTTTCTTATGACCAGGATTGAGTTATCGTGAAGTTTATCGTAGTCGTTATAGAGCGTGTCGTAATGGTGAGAAAGCAATAAAGACAGGCAGCAAGATTTGCAAAAGCATTCCAAAGTATAAAATGTATTTGGAAAAAATTATTTATTTTCTATATGTAACAACTAGAGCGTCAGAACGAATAGTGTATAAAAAGTAAAATAAAGGTGGGAAGAGGATGATGGAAAGAAGAGGTGTAGGTAAAAGGGAAAAGAGGAAAAGAGAAGAAAGCAGTCTTCAGAAAACTAAAAGGGACAAATTTTGTTGCTGCCTATTCTCACCAAAATATTTGCTCCACGAGTCAATCAACACACTTGCCTTTAGCTTCTTCGAAGAAAGTATGTTCCGCGAGCTAGGAACATACTGCTTTGCACGAGAAAACATGCGCTCTGATCCTGTCGACGAGGCTAGAATTACTAAGTATCTTCGTGCTATTCTTTTCAACTCGGGCCAGTCGTTCATTTCCAATCGCCAATATTCCAACACTACGCCGTTGTCAGCCCCACCCTTTGGATCAGTCACTGTATCTGCCTAGATGTACCTCTCAAGCTGGTCTTTATTGATGGTCGCCTTCTTGATCAGTGCACCGGGGTTTGTAGGAGTCATGACTTGGCTTCTGCTTGGCTTATAGGACTCCTACGCCTTTTCGACCAGCTCGATTGCGTCCGTCCGAAATATACCCCAGTTCTCGCTTTCCCACCATTCGTACTTTAGGCGCGGGTCCATGGCCGTCGCAACAGCGTACGCATGTCCTTCTGCTTTGCAGTAATATCCTTGCAACTTATTCCACCCGCATTTTGCAGCTGCTGCAAGTTCCGGCCATGTCTACAATTGTAAAGGAAAGTTTTAGAACTTCACTGCTTCTATACGGGAGTGTTTTTACATTTATGCTGATTAAACGTTTACTTACTTCTTTCCATTGTTCTTGGTAATGCTCAAGTTTGTCTAGCAATCGATTGTAGCTGAGGATTACGAGGTTCATAGTGGCATATGAGGAACCTGATAGCAACGGCATGCTGTGCATTCGATATGGGAAAAATGGATCAAATAGATTAAACGGATCGCAAACTTTTGAACCGTTTTTGATTTGGATCAGTAATCTCGAATCTGAATCCGTTTCGTTTCGTAAAAAATGCAATCTTAATCCAATTCATTTCAATTCAAAACAAAATGGATCAGCCAATCCAGATTTTCTGAGTACCCCTATCCACGACCCCCAGAATCGTGCCTATCGGATTATTGGTTCCTTGCACCTGACTTTGCAAAGATCGCTACAGACACTTATCAATGACCTCTTGCAACTTATCCAGATAATGATAAGAAAAAGCTAGACTCTGACGAATACGCTTATGAGCCATCTCTAATTTTGCCAATGCAAGGTCCATTGTCCGACAACAAGAATCCTCTCCCCATCATTATTCAGCATCTCAATAACAATCATTAGGCTACCACTGATACAAAAGGACGCATTATCAAGATAGACTGGCCAATTATCAACTTGATGTGTATAAAGGCATACCAATCAATGGGTAATATTGATAACCTGCGTAAAACAAAGTGGCATTATCTGCAGATAAAAAAGCGTGACGACAAAAAGACAGTGCATGCTAGACCCTTTACACTAGATTAATCATTCTACTACTTCCTATGCAGTAATTCCCTCTCTTCTCGAACACCACTCTCTACATTTCATTGTAATTTGATATATTCTGGTATATGTTAAACAGCAATGTTGATAAGATTTACTCAATACCTTAAAGGAACATTATGTTTTACATCACTTTGATTTATGGCTCTCCCGTTATATGGTATAGCAAATAACAGAACACACCACTTAGGTATACTCATAACCTTGCAGACACCCCCACAAGTATATATTTATAGGATGTGTGTAACCTAATGAGGATTAAAAATAGAGGGGGGTGTCCGTATCAAAAGCCAAGTTATTTTACCCTCAGAAGTAGTGTTGGGGGCAGCGAGAGCTTGTGGTGTTTCTGATAGAGATGGCGAACAATTATTATGTATGGTTCCGGTTGAATTAGGAGGTTGTTGTTACATATATTTATTGTGTGAGAAGCAGGTTTAGCAAACTATGAGAGTATCGCGAAACGCTGTAGTAGCTGAGGGACATTGGTTGAGAATTTAAACAAATCCTGTTGGATAGAATGTTTAAGAGTGGGCAGTATGGATGTCACTTTCTAAGTAAGCGTCATTGCATGGAGTTCTTAGTGTAGGCGCATGGACGTCGCCTTTTAAGTAGGCGTCGGTGCATCAATAATTTGGAGTACGCGGCAAGACGTCGCTTTAAAAATAAGCGTCATTGCATGGAGTTCTTGGAGTAGGCGCACGGACGTCGCTTTATAAGTAAGCACGTTCGCATGGGGTTTTAAATATACGCGCACGGACGTCGGTAATGTACTAAACAAGCGGTTTTGCATGGGTTGTTTTTTTTAAAAGTAGTAAATGCATTCTTTTTAAATATTAAGTAATGAGTAGGTAAGTTCATTTTTTAAAATATATTTTTTTGACTTTTAAAAATTTTTAAAAACGTGTTAGAAAATATTGTAATTTGTTTTTAAAAATGTTTCACAACTTAAAGCTAACAGTTTTATAAACAACAATTTTTTAACGTTTTAAAAGTGAAATTAACGGGGGAAATGCAAAATTAATTTGTATGTTTTTGGCTTTTGCAAGTACGACAATGACTTGAAACTGTATAAACATTTAGAACGTAGTGACATTTTTGTGTCAAGTACAGACTGTATTGTGGTTATTTGTGCTGGAGTACGACTCTGTGTGGTCTACAGTGCAATGAGTGGTATTGTATGCGCGCAGACATCGATTTGTTATTTCTGAGGCAGAATATTACTAAAAATGAGGCACAGCAGTTATAATGATACAGCACTGAGTCAGAAATTCTGAAGTGTTCAGTGCTGTGATGAGTTTAGTGTGACTTGACGCCAGACCAAGCAAATATAGAGCCCAGCCATATATCTATTGAGTGTACCTTATGCCTTATGGACAGCAAAGAAGGATTCAGGAGTGTGGTATCTGTTTACTCAGACATCACCCCACTACTATCAGTTATAAAGGCTTCCAGTTGACCCCTCAACTTCTCAAGAATTTAGCTCTCATCAGCACTACTGTTCTACACACAATAGTTCATCTTGCTTCATCCACCATTGATCTAGGTCTGAACAATTTGGCTGAGCTTAAGACCCACACTGAAAAATTGGGAGGTTTAGTTTGGTTCCTGGGAGAAAAATTGAAATTCAAAGTTGCTGCACTTAGAAAAACTGACCACATCAACTAGTTTTTATACCTTTTAAGCTAATCACACAGAACGGAAGTGTCACAGTATTGATCTTTCAGCTACGACTTGATGGACTTTTTTATCATCACTGTTGATGGTAGGGCATATATAATAATAGTGATGCAAAATCTGAGATTTACTGATACATATCACTGCGCCCATAGAGAGGTATTCATAACTTTGGAGGGTAACCCTTAGTATTATGCTTTTAGTGAAATTATAAATATATAGAAAACTATAAGTAATATAACTTTAAAGTAATTATAATAAGTGATGAAATTAATTTTTTAAAAAAAAATAATTTCTCAAACACTATAAGATTCTCAACCCTTAGGGTTAATCTTAACTATTATGTTTGAGAACAAACAGTGTAGGTGGCGCAACAGTAGTGAGCATTTCCCTCCTCTAGGCTAGAACTTTAGTTCAACGCCCGGAGTGAATGAAATGAACGGAGCTTGATAGAATAATAAAATATTATAAATTTACAGTTTACTGTAAAATTTATAGATATTGTTTATTCTCCTTTGAAAAGTTATGGATTTTCAATAAATTGAAGTTGGGAGATGGGGGAAGCCAGTACCCCAAAGTTTTAGACAGGGGACATAAGGGTCGGAAGTGAAAAAGCAAAAAATACTGAACTTCTGCAAGATATTTTCCAATATATGGGGGTAGGCATCTATATGAAGTATGAAGGTTGCAAGTAGAAAAGCAGCAACTTCAAGGCAGCATTATATAAAATGGGGGGTGCCATCACAAGCTAATAAGATAAAAATCTCTTGCCAGATGCAAAGGCCTGGACAGTATATTAGGGGTCACTGTTCAAGGCATGTATACTTATTATTAGATTGAGTGGTTACAAGAGGAGAAAAAAGCCAAGGGTTGCAATATTGATGGGAGTAGGGGGCACGGATTTCAATTTGGGTGGTTTTTTTTCACAGTTGCTGCAGCAGACCATACTCAAGGAGTATGGGTATGCAACATACTCAGCAATGTAGAACACTGATGAAAAACCGCTTATTGAAGAAAGTTCGGACAGCATAGCTATTGTTCGACTGTTAAAACAAAAGCTACCATGATAACTTATTATTGCAATGATCTACTCAAAGGAAGCAGGCTGTCCTTCCCCTTTTATCTTAGGGGACACATCAGAAAAGAAAAAGAACATAGTCAAGCGATGGGCGACATATATGTAAGCAGCTGCAAATACTTCATTTTATTCTGTTCCGAGAAACGTTATGCTGTAGAACTGGGCCAAGAGAGAGGCTCAGCACCTGATATGCAATGCAGGAAGTAGTGCCGAAGCAATGAAGGTGCCACACATTACAGTAGCAGAATAGAGGAACATATATATCAGAAAGTGAATGGTAGATGAGTATGTCCTTTCGTCATTTTTCATTACCACCACTAATTTTGCTAGGCGATTTCAACGTTAAACTTGCAGAGTGCATAAGACGTCAAACTTTAAATAAAAAGCTGGTAATTAGCACATTGACTTTTACAGCTTTTTTTCTGAATGGTGTAATCAGAAATTGCTAGTAACGGGAATTAGAATGGTTGCACGTCGCTGATTAATAGAACGTGAGGAATGGATTGGACCGAAATGGCGCCGTCGGAAAGGAAAGGGTGAAGAGATGGCACATCGAGTTCGAGGAAGAGTGCGTTGAGGAAGAAAGGGAAGACATTTCTTTTCACGAGGCACCAGTAGAGACAAATGTTTTAGTTGATCAGAAAAAGGCTACTCAACCTTACGCGCTCACATAGCCTCGAAAATTGAATACATATGGTTCATTTGATATTTTATTACAGACCCCTTTCTTATTAATTATCTGATGTAAAGCCATACCGGATAGCTAGATATAAACAGCACGCGACGCAGAGAAGGACGTTGTTTGGTATTTATGCTGCCACGATCTTTTGTTTGCTTGCAACATATGCTTTTGCTGTCAAAGTAACTAAATTATCAATGATTAAAGTGATCAATAACGTTCATACCTAAAGAAAAAAAAATGTTTGTTATTATCATGTATGTATGTTGCCAAGATCCTTCTTGAGAAAGGATCAATAATTTAGTGGTTAGCAACGTGCGCATACTGCAAGAAGCTTATAATAATATAATTTAAAAAAATTAGTAGTGATGTTGATACCGCTGTCATCATATGCTCGTGCCCATGTGCTCGTGCTGCCAAGATATTTCCTGAGGAACAATCAAAAACGTGGTCGAAAACATGTGCGTATCGCCAATGTGTAAATTAAAATAATAATGAAGTAGCTTGATGTGTCTGCACCGAGAGTTAAATATAAAGCTGATGATTACAAAAAATTCTTCATTTTTTTAACATTTATAATATTTATATAGTTAATATAAATAATTTAAAACAAATTATTTTCTTTTTCTGTTCTTCCTCCTTCTCCTCCTCAAAATAAATAACAATAACAATAATAACAACAAACCCTTAATAGGCTTTTTATATTCTTATTTATATATATTAAAAAATAATAAAAATCGTTGATTTTTATGTTTTTTTTTCTTTCTGAAAAACATAATATGTATTATAAATAATTGTTTTTTAATTCAGCTACATTAAAAAATTTAAAAAAAAGCTAAAATATATATATAAAAAGTAAAATTATAATTTCAAATTAAACTTTATATTAAAAATAATAGAGAAAACAAGAACATATCAATATTGTTGTTTGTTGTTGTTTATTGTTGTTTATGACATAATTAATATTTAAATAAATATAAAAAGATATATACAATTTTAATAATCTAGTGATTGATAAAAAATTAAGAAATTTTTGTAATAACTAAATTATTAATTAAACCTCACTGTAACGATGAGTGCTATAATATAGATAAAGATTTGATTCTTAGAAAAGATATAGAAGAGAGCGAAGAAAGCAACAAACTTATTAAAACACCACTGATATTCTTCACGTACCCTTGTTTCCTTGACGATATCTAACTTGAACAGCCAACAGCAAAACAGCGAGTTCATGTTATGCTTTTGTCGAAATTGTCGGGCACATCTGGAGGGATACTGTCGAGTCACTCTGAGAGCGTATACTGATCATGTTAGGGCTGACGAACAGTATAATTTACAGCAGGAAATCAACAGTACGGTAGCAGAGCTTTCACAGACTAGTTTTTATGCTCGTATCGAATGTTGCATTATACTGATTTGCCATATGTAGATCAAACTCTGCCGATGGTGGATGGGGGCGATATACAGATGGAAGTCGATGATCCACAACTGCCTGATCATAACGCCGATGTACTTGATAATGGTAATTTTGTTGATGGTATTGTTTGTGAGTTGCGATGTTGCACTGTGTTTCGCTTTTTTGAACTGATTGTGTGTTCCTTGTTGAAATCTAGTAGTAGCTGTGGCGAATTCTGGTATAACCTTGCCATATGAATCATTTGGAGGTGACCAACCAGTAGCGGATCAAGAAAGAGATGACGATGAATTGATGTACCAGGCTGACGACGTCGAATTCGATAATATAGTCAAAGATGATACAGCAGGTTAGTGGTAGTAATGGTGCTACTAGAAATGATGTGGAAAAGAAATCAGAGTTAATAACTGCTATGCAATAGATGAACCACCAACACTATTAGCTACAACAAACCTACTCGATTCCATCCCATAACCATTGATATTCGTCTTCATCTTCATTTGTTTATTCCAACTCCACCATCTATCCAAGTATGTCGCATCCATGCTGATCACATTCATTATAACCTTGTTTGCCGGCCTTCATGTCCTCCCCGAAAACACCATTATTCCGTCTACAATTGCTGGGATACGACAAGCTATTGGCTTTAACCAGTTGACACAGGATCTATGAAAATATGTCGCCTGCAGCAAATGCCACACCATATATCTGCCGTCACCAACGTTGCACGAGCGATGCACCAAGCCAAGCAGCATAATCGACGGAGATTCTTGCAATACACCTCTGTTTAAAACAATCACCAACAACCGTCGCTCCCCTATTAAAGAATATACCTACCATCCCTTACAACAAGCCCTGAAAAGGTTCTTCATGCGACGAGGTTTCGAGGACAAAATCCTTGGGTGGCGAAATCGTCGGGTCCCAAGAGCAGGAGAACTCAGTGATGTATATGAAGGCATGAAATGGGTCAGTCTCTAGGGTTCCAATAATATCACCTTTGTTAAAGACCCTCACTCGTTGATGCTGACACTTAACGTCGATTGGCTTGCGCCTTTTGACACTGGTTACTCGTGTGGCGCCATTTACATCACCATCAACAACCTCCCTCGCGCCGATCGCCAAAAAGTGGAGAACGTCATACTTATGATACCCCGAGAACTATCCCTCCAACAAAATCTGAATACAAGAAAGAGCTGCATAACAAACTTCAAGCACATCACATCACACAACAACAAGAGCTCTACTACAGCAGCCTCGCAAGTACTACAACATTCCGGCACTTTCCATAAAGCCAAGGACACAGCGATCCAATAACTACGCAGCAACAACTCTACAAACTTCTGGCAACTTCCAAATTGCCAAGGAATAGCTGATAATAGCATTATTCCTAGACTTTCCAATTGATTCCACATCTATAACCATTGGATACGAGTACTTTCTACAACCTTCGAGCATCATCTTTGATGTTCAATTATTATAGATGTATTGAATTATTTTGAAAGATATAAATACCCCCTCATTTTATTTGAATAAAGAGATTGAATTTCTACCTCTTACTTTTGACTTAACTTTTCAAGTGTTGTTTTCAATCACTCAAGACCTAAACACGGCTTGTTTTATCTTACATATTGTTTATTGCTCATAACTGAAGCTAAATAAACTCTTCTATTAAGACCAGACGTAACATTCCTGCTCTTATTTCTCATTTAGTTTGACAGACGTAACATTCCTGATCCTTATTCCTTATTCATATTTAGACAGACTTATCTTTCCCATGAGTCCTCAAAAGTCCCGCCACATCTTGCCGGGTCTTGAAAATCCAGGGCTATTACGCCTATGTAAAACCCTGAGACAGGATTAATATGTTATATTTAATCCTGAAGTCCTGAGCAATATTACTGGCTAAATACACGTACCTTGTTTATGCACTTTGATGAGCAGCATGATCGATCCATCCTAGTTGACCATACTAATGACTGATCCGTGCCGATGTCCACGACATTGATCAACCTTATGGGTTGCTTTTTGTCACGTTTGATTATAATGGATAGTGTATGTTGTATTATGCGTAGAGAAGTATGTTTATTTATTATTATTGTATTTGATATATCATGACAACAGCTCTCTTTTTATATACCAGGAGACATCTCTACATGTTTCCACTTTTCTACATTTTCACCCATCTAATGCAAGGATCTTGGCTTTTGTTCTCCTCCAGCGCACCACTCAACCTTCGGGTTTTGCCACCAGAGCTCAACCATGCGTATAGCTCTTTCATTTTGCTGCTGTAAACTATGATATTCGATAAACTTTTCGACGCCTTTGATGACCGCGTTCCTACGATTGAACTTTTTGGCTTGGTCCCTGCGCCACTTTGTTTTCCATTGTAGCTCTAGGTCTTTAATAGCTGGGCCACTGGATATTCCTTTGTGCCATTCGCGCCAAAGGTCGCTCACTGTTGCTACACCATCGTTTAATCTGTAGTGTGGAAGTTGAGCAGTGCTGAAAAGCGACGAAGAGGTTGTGGTAGGCATAGGCGTGTTATTAGACGGAATTTGTGGGGTGATAGTGTCAGCAATGGATGGTGCGGTGTCAGTTAGAGTGGCAAAGGATGGAGCGACAGTAGCAGCTGTAGAGTTGGCAGCCGATGGTGTAGTATTGACTGGAACATTCGTTGATTGAGATTGTGGAGTCCATTGAACTGATATCGTGAGGCGTCTGTTCGCAAGGTCACCCATAAACTGGTTGAATGTGCGGTTATGCTCTTCAACCAATTGTGTGTTGCGATCGACCTTTTGACTAAGATCGGTATACATCTGCCATAAGAAACCATGCAGTTGTGGCATCGCTCTTGATAAGGTGAGGTCCTCTGGCGGGGGAGCCGTTTCGATCAAGGTCGATAGATCACTGGAGTAATATAAAATATCGTAACTACATCATGTAACAGTCTAACTTATACGATACACATTTTGATTACTCACTTCTTAAATGCAGTATATTCCGGATCACTGAAGATAGGAGCATTCCAGATAGATGATTGAGGGTGGCACTTCATCATTGGCACGGAGTCTTGTAAGAACGTCTTGCTTAGAACGCGTAGCATTTTAAGGAATCCGTCGGCAGCAACACTTTTATCGCCTTCGCCTTGATCGATCTTCTCTTGCCATTGGTCGACCCATGGGAAAACCTTCTTTTGTAACGTTTCCGATGGTTGGACGCCATCGCGAGGTAACCAGAAAGTTTTCCATTGGCATCAAACGTTGCCATTGCACGCAACTGTCGGTGAGGTAAGTTCATCAAATAGGATCCTTCGATCGCGTCGCTTGTCCATCGACCTGTGTGTCGGATAGCCGAATCGCCAGCCTCACCCATATCCGCCATTTTTGCTCCCGACTTCCTTCCTGCATGCGTAACGGCTGTTGATACGATCTTGCATGCGTCGAATGCCTTCTTTAAGTGCCTTGTAATGCGCCGGTTGCTCGACATTCTTAGTTAAATCAGCAGGGTCGCTCTTGCAGAGTTTAATGTTGTACCATGTTTGAGGCCGTGTTATATCCGGGAACGGTTCGCCTTGAATGTGCCAACGATGGAAAAAGTATAATCCTAAAGCCATCTATAGACAGGTTTCGACATGTGCACACCGGATGGCCGATCCATGCTCTGCTTTACCGCACTGGTTTGTCTTGCCATGGTCTAAGAGCAAAATCAAATAAGGGCATTCCTTGTCAGGCGTGGGTCCTTCTCCTTGCAATGGGATGACATGTATATCTGCCAACTCGATTTGTCGAACATTCTCGCCACGCATGAACGCAAAGTGTGATACCAACATCATGACTGCGTTTCGATAGTGTTCGGATCTGTCGCGCGTCAGGAAGTAATCGATGATTTTGGCCAGTTCTTCAATCGTTGACTATCCATCCAAAATAGATCTGGCAGCGTAATCTTTGAAGTTTGTACGGCGTCTCTTGATATCCTTTTTCCTTTCGTTTTTTAGCAACGACTTCACATCCGGAATTCGTGGGTTATTACTGGGATCGTTCAATCAAAGACCGCATTGGTCGTGGAAAAGCTGCATGATTGCACTGACGTACTGCTCAATCGTACTAAAACGTATCGTGTAGAACTCGTGTTCTTCCTGTTCCGTTTCGAGATCATGATGGTCGTTCGTCTGTCTTTCAGCATTGGCTTCTAACTATTTTCTGATTGTGGGACGACGGATCCTGCCAATGACCTATACAAGATGCAAAAAAGTATAAGCAAGAAGTCTGTAGAAAGTTGTCTAAGCAGATCACATAATTTTCTTTAGCTGCTAATAATCAAGTATACTTACAACTTGTTCAAGGAACAAATGCAATTGATCACCATTAACTTGATAGCGGATAGGCTCAGGGAACTTCATGTCATCGTACCACTTGCAGAATTCGCTCATCTTGGGATAGTATGCAAGCTTGATGGCATTGGGGCGAAGCTCCTGCAGCGTGCTTTGAGTGCGTTGTCTGGATGCTTACATGGCTAGGTTCAATTCAGCGACGTGACCGGTGCCGCCGACTGCCCGATAGTTGCTATTAGCAGCTGGCTGAGAGGAAGAGGAGGAATTGAGGTTATATATTTGAGAGAGATAGTTGTGGTGTTGTTGAGGCATTGTAAATACAGAGGGTACAGAAGGTTAGATTGAAAGGCAATTTTCACTGTCGATTCCTCTTGTAAAGATCTCCTTATATACCTTTCCAAAGATACAAGGCTGAGCATGCTAGCAAACCACTTTTGCTCAGATGGCTCAGCAAGAACAAAGTACTTTCTATGTATGAATATGCATGTTAATTGCTCCATCCATTTTAAGAAGTGTCTATATACTGTACTTCCACAACTTGCATAACGGTTGCGCCTCTGCTCAGTACCTTACTCAGCCTTCGCTCAATATTATTCTTTATATGGATTGTTTTTTTTTCAATCAAATACTTAATCTATTTTGTAGCAATCAAAAATATTGTATTTTTTGTAATTGTATATGCCTTCTTTTTGAACTAACATTAAGGGTTTTATTATGGACTTTTGTTTCAATGAGAATAATCTATCAAGAGCTTCCACGCTGGCGCGTGGTTTATGAACCAAATTTGGGAATGTGTATAAGAGATTCAAGTCTGCTTGTAGCTGATGACTCGAGTCTGGGACGCACAGGGAACCAGTTTAATATGCTCTACATATTGTACTAGTAATACTAAGTCGCTCTAAGTAAGTACTATAAGCTCCACTTTTTTTGTAAAAGCTGTGCTTTAATCTTTTAACCATGCAATGACCCACATCATATAAGAATGTTTACATTCTATTTCTCTTACTCATTTTGAGATCGCTGTTGAATGTACAATAATAAACTATTCTTTTCTACTGCAGTATTCAAGTATACCGCGACATTTGAACACACACATCAGCTTTCATTTGAAGATACTGAATTTTGCCTTTTTTATATACATGTACATGATGGGTTCGGTTCTTCAGTTCGATTCTTCGGTTCTACAGTTCTCGTCAGTTTTAGTCGGTTCGGTTCCCTTCAAGAACCGAACCGAACCGAACCGTGTGGATCTCTAGATTTAAGTATGATGAGACCTTCCGCTCTTGTCATAACGAACGGGTAACCACAACCATCATAGCATGTTGCCTGGGTGCTATGGATGGCTGTCCTCTGGACCAGAAGCAATTATGAGAGAAGGTCCACCAGTACTTCCAGGGCCAGAAGAAGGAGGCGAGCAGCAGCAACGACAGGCTTAAGCTCCAGAAGAAACGTTTTAGGTGTGTTTGGCGAGTCAGTACTTATTACTTCTGTGTTGCAAAAAAGTTTGTTGGTTATTTGATTGAGTCACTTAAATTTATCGTTTGAGCAGAAGCTGCAGGCTCGCGAAGTTGCGAACGCCATGCATCAAGCGACTTTGGGATCGCGATGGCCCAGTGGTGAGCGTCTCCTAGTTCACAAGTGCATGTCGCCCGAAATTTCTGACAACAAAATAGTAGGAGAGTCGAAGGTTTTACGTGTTGCTATCCCTAGCAACTGTAACCAGCAAGTAACAAGTTTTTCAAATTCATGTTAGGGCAAGTGGGTTTTTAAGTGATTGGACTTTAATTATTAATGATACTTTAAGGTCGTTGAGTATATAGGCGAGCTGGATAGGCTTATTGCTTTGTGGAAGAAAAGAAAAGCTGGAGACGATTTGGTGCCATGCCGACGAGCTGTCGACGAACCGGTTGTCGTCAGCAGCAAAACGATGGACACGTTGCCCGACTAGCCCAAATAAATTTCTCCTTTTCCTTCTCCTTTTTTTCACCAATTTCCAACAGACTTTGGACCCCTTTTTTTGTGTATAATTCTTATTATATTTACATAGCTAATCTACGTGCCAATGGAATCATAACAATCTTTGATGTTTCTGCGTTTTGTCAGGAGCCATAGGCAACAATCGCGACCTGCGACAAGATTCGGTGAACCGGCAGTATACAGAGTCGATCGTCAGCTACAAAACTGTTTTGCCACTCCTCGAGGCCTTCAGCCTTGAATCGTTGTATAGATGGTGCTGTCTGATATCAACGTATGTACACAGAATAGTGAACTTTAGGGATGTTGTCGACGTGCAGACGATGGCTGAAATAATACTGCACTTGGCCCGTCCAAGCAACAAAACCGTCATGCTGCAGAAACAGAGCTTGAGTATGCGATCCACGAAGGGAACGAGCAGTTGTGGATCGATATGTTTATCCGAAAATCTAGATGGTGGGGAACTTCTCAATACGAGCTTCGCAGTACGTTCGACCTTCCCTCTGGCTCGATATGCTGTCTACTTGACCGTAGTGTGCTTGGTAATGCTCAATAAGTAATTCGTATCGCTGGTCATGCAAAGTAACTTCTGCTCCATGGAACACAGTTGCAAGTGTGTTGGGTGGCAACTGTTCGCTTCCTGTGACGACAATTGAATGTTCCAATGAAAGGTCGGCAAAGGCAAGTGGACCAAATGGTATGGCAGCATGTGTTAGTGTTTGCAAGAGACTCGTCCTTTGATTGGCAATATGTAGTAGGATATTGAGCTCTTGGTTGTGGCCATCCAAAAGACTGCTGATTTGGTCGCATATGAAGTCCAGAGCACTGGTTTTTTCGATAAATCGCTTCATGAACGTCAATTCGAACGAGTCCTTTTGGTTTGTCTCCGTGTCTTTCATGTAACCATTGTATCGTTCAAAGCTGAATAGCTAGTATGCATATATTGGTCCGAGGTTTTCAATGGTTTCGCGTAAGTGGAGATGCAGGTGCATATTTGGAGTGATGACTTCAGGTCCGTACAGTCTTGCACACCTGCGTACAAACTGCTTAAGCAGCATGTCAGCTTCGTCGATTTCGTCGTATGTGATTGTAGTCTTGGCAAGGAGCGGCAGGCATAAACGAACAACATCCAATTCCGAAGGTGTGGCAGGCCCAGGACATTCTTTCAGAACGAACGGCGAGTACACCAAACACCATGCCTTCCAGTCATCAGCCGTCATGAAACCAAATTTACGTTTGATCTTCATTTTGAGCGAGGGGATGCCTGGTGGCAAAAAGACACCGTCAGTAAGTCTTTGCATCTCTGTACCATCAGCATCAGTGAGCAGACCCCTGCTCCGCCATACTCGCACCATACGGTCTACTGTACCCAGGAAAAGTTATGCATTGGGTCGATTATTGTACCGTCAACTGGATCGAAATAGGTAAGGCATGGATCTGTGACCAGCGTGTTCCCATTTCTCGCTCAACGCGACGTCGACCTCGTTGATTTATTTGCACCAGCCATTGTTGGGCATCGTCAGCGTTGCCTTCTTTCGTCCACAATTCGTCGATCTTGTATCCAGAGTAATCAAGGTTGGTGGTCCCTGTGTGATAAACGTGGGTTGTGGATAGAGTAAAAGATTGAATAAGAGACAATATGAAAATACAGTGAGAGTCAAAATATGAGATGATTTTTATTGAATGAATTCACAACCCTTTATATACTGTTGAAGATGGTGTCTAGACTTCCGTTTGGATGAACTGATGAATGGATCGCGGACATGCCGGATTTCGGATGTTTCAAAGATGAAGAAGGATGGGGAGGTTGAGTTTGTCGGCCATGATAATGGACGTTGTCTTCCGATTGTAAAGAGTCATCTTTGCCATGATCAGTGTGTTCCTTGTTTGGCGAAGTCTCACCTTTGTCAGTGCTGGACTTGGTATCCACTCTTTGACAGGTACACTTCACTCAACTCAGATAAGCTAGATTCAAAGGAAGTGCTGACTAACTCGAGAATAGGACAATGTGTATACAATGGTTGGTCCTGAGTTATTCTCGATTGGTAATCCATGTTTGAGAGATTATCGATATGGTGCTAATTATGTAATAATTGATTCATCTGTGTGTGTGGTGTTCTCTCTACTGCGTTCTAATGGTTACGAAGACGGCGGAGTGGGGTGAGTTGTCCGGATCAATCTCAAGTAGTGTGGTTTACCACACCCTGGGAAGACGACGAATTCCCTTGTGCATTTGTTGCATGCTCTGGTGCTATTATGGGAGGTGAAGCCTGACACCTTGCGACTGGCGGGAACGTCGCAAGCGACATTGAGCAATGCTGCATGGATTGTGGTGCCACGAGGTTGCTGGTATGTAGGGATAGTGATGCCGTCGAATAGCGCCAGATAATCGTCAACAAGTGGTTCTAGATAATGATTCATCTCATAGGTACTGGGCTCCTTTGGACCGGGCATGTTGCCCACCAGGATAAGATTTTCTTTTTTGAAACGATCCTCGTATAGTAGGATGTCGATGATAAGGTAAATAGCACCACATGAGTAGGCGCTGTCAACGGCGCAAACTAGTCGACATTCAGTGTAAGCATCATGAAATGCGGGATCTCGACGAATGGCAAGTCGTCGTTGGGATTACGGAGAGAGCGCCAGTACATGCCATCGTAAACATCGCCAAACAAACCAGGTCGACGTACACGACTTCTCCATTGTGCAATCTTGGCTTCAAAATCAGGGCGCTTCAAAAGTCGCTGTAAGCTTTGTTGCAGTGGGTTGTAGGCGTATTCTTTGATGGGAGACCGGTTGCGTTGATGTAAACCTGGCTTCAATAGGTGGCTGCCACAAAGTGTACCATCCATTCGCCGACTTAGTTTCTGACACATCTGTGATCCCCCTGGATGCAGATATATGACATGGCACGAGGAACAGGCGCTATACATTCTGAGGTCCTTAGTAAAGCTGTCAAAACCGATCCATCGTCGAAGGCATGCATGGTGTCTGGGAAATGAAAGGGCAAAACGTCAGAAGAAGACATGGCGGTGATCAACATAGCGACAAAACTGATGAGGACGATGCCTATGCGCTCAGAAATATAAAACAGCTGAAAGAGCGCCAGGAACACAAAAACAAACACTAAGGTTGGAGGAAGTTGGCCTAAGGCATGTGGATGGGGTACGTTTGCTGGTTGATCTATCACAAGGCCATTGATATTAGCAACAACTCTTGTTATGACTTATACTTTAGAAACACTTGTTTTAGCACAAACCTTCGTCGTTGTCAACCACACCACCAAACTCTATGTCGACAGCTTCGTTTATTCTGTCAGAGCTTGTTATGTCAGTTGCGCTGTCGGAATCGTCATCGTTAAGGTGCTCGCTTGGTAGATCATCTGAACAAGCAAAACAGCAATGAGTATAATGAAATAACAATGAACAGTAATATAGCAAATATACCTTGGACTATTTTGGATTGTGATATGTTATCTTCCACCATAGGATCGTACACATTGATATCCATCTCGACGTCGTTACTTGCTACAATAACGGCTGGATCTGGTTAGCAAAGGTTAATGCATGTTAGTCACTTCACGGCGAATACCCACACAATGTAACACACCACGAATGTACTACCATTGAACCATACCTTCGGCTCTGTGTGCAGTAGCAATAGCAGCGATACAGACGGTGGCCTGACGGTGCTCGTTATACGTTCGCATATTTACGTGTCCGTATCCTTGATCTAGATTATGGCCGGAGCATAGCTGGCAAAAACAAAGCATGACAGGCTCTTCCATTGTTGTTGTGATGGTGGTAATGTGGGAAGCTTAAAATATGTAAGGCGGAAAGTATGAATGCCGTTTTTTTTCTTACCATTGACTATCCTTCTTATATACTACTTTTATTTGCAAATTAATAAACAACACATCGAGCACACATCTTCATATTAGTATTGGCCATGTACTTTTTGATATGAAGTGCTGTGGTTGCATCATACTATCTTGGCCGTGTACATTTAATACAAAGTGCCGTACTTGCATAAAACGTGCCACCACTCTTTGCTTATCTGAAAGTACAACACATGCACCTAAACCATTTGATGACCGCTTTTTTATGCAAGTGCTATGTACATGCCCACAGAAATAATTCTTCTTTCAGTAGCAGGTACCATTTTCCACTCTTAAATCACATGTATGCTCACATTGAAATATAAACCCCCCAAAGTACCACTAGTCCCTTCTCTCTATTATAAAATTGCTCCTGTATCTTTATTACATACCGAGCGCCATCTGATTCTAACTTCTACAACCAAATTCATCGCACAATGGCATCAAGCTCGCAATTGTCTTTTCATTTTCCCTCTTCTGCTACATTCTGTCTCTGATAATTATGCCAGAGCCCCGTTTTTTTAATATTAATACCATGGAGCTTCACTGACACATATAAAATATGTATGACGAGCAATTGCAGCATGCTCTTACAGACACTTGCAGGAAGTCAGCCTCTTTTCTGTTTTCTTTCTCGTTATCACTAGTTTAGTGCTGCTCCTACCAAATTTTTCCAGCATATCCTTGCAGTAGCTTACAGAGCATCCCCTATTTTCCTTCTACTCAAATGATACAGTACCATTCCCAACTGCTTTCTACTCAACCAGATATTTTCGAAAATAACCCCTTGTCTACTGTATTACTTGCCTACTCCTGTGCAGTGTGCTGCTTTCCAACGGTTTGATCCTGAGCTTTTCTGACAGGTGCTTTGCCTATTCATCATTTCTGCTGCATTGCCATTTACAATTGTTGAAGATCCACATTTCCAATGATTGTTGAATCTCGTGCAAACAGCACTAACCCTCACCCACATTAAGCTTCCCAGTGACACCACTACTGCCTGTGATTTGTTCAACACATACCAGATATACTGAAGCTGTATTTCCACCATCCTCCAAAGCCAGCCATACTTGTCTTACACCGTTGATGCCTGGACCAGCGAATGGAGGGTCCCCTTCCTGGGTATCGCTGTCCACTGGATTGATACCGATTGGAATCAGCAATCTATTACTCTGGGTCTCGAGTTGCTGATTAGACCACACACAGGCGCGAATATAGCAGGCACATTTATTAAGGTCTTGAGCGAATGGAACCTTTCTAGCAAGCCATTCTTCCTAACTGCTGACAATGCCTCTAATATGAATACCATGGCGTACGAGGTGGAGCTTCTTGTTGGTAGTGGTGAGAATTAACTCTTATGAACTAATTATGACATAAACTATTAGATATTATACATCAATAATTTATGTTTAATTAATAAAAATATACAGTATATGCTTGTTTATAAATATTTGTATATCAAATTTACTTTTAAATTTTTAGTTTATTAAGTAAACATAAACAGTAAAATGCCAAAACATTTTTTCAAAAGTGTCATTTTACTATTTATTTATATATTTGAAAGATTTTCAATCTTTCTAAATATATCTAGATAGAAAAATAAAAAAAGAAATTTATTTTTATTTTTATTGTTAATTAATATTATAATATATAAAAAGAAAAATAATTTTTTTCTTTTTCTTTCCGTCTAGTAATATATCCAAAGTTTATAGTTCTGAGATATATTTGAATATATCAATAAGTATATTGTTTTTATTATTGTTGTAGTAGAGGAGGAGAAAAAATAATTTTGATAAAAAAGAAAAATAATTTGTTTTTATTTTTCTTAGCATTTATAAAACATTTAAGAAAATCAAAAAAATTTAAAATTTCTATACTTTCTTTATAAATATAATTCTGATTTATAAATAAATTTATATTTTTTGAATAACTGTTATTATTTAGTTCCTGATATGTTTGATACAAAGGAAAACCACATACCTTGCATCACATATATCATGAATTTGGCAATTTAAGCAATTCTCCATGATGGGTTAGATGCAGAGGCCCACAATGACAAGTAAGAAGTCTTAAACAGCATAGGTGAAAGTGTGACTAGGATTAATGTAGGTACCATAGAAAGAGGAAATGAATATGCAAAGGAAAAAGACTACAGATTCGTATACTAGAATACTTATTCATTATAATACTATACTATAGGCAAAACACTGCACAAGCTATGTCAAGAAATCATCAGTATTCGTGCATCCCCTCAAAGGCTGGATCAGTATCGCGGGTCCTTTAATATTGTCGGGCACCAGGCACACCAGCAGCAAAGTATAGTCGACGATGTCAAGAATCACCATGCTGACGACGTAGAACATTCTCGAGAACTGATACTGGACGTTCACACGCGTTGGAATTCAATATATGCTATGTTGCAACAAGCTATTATAGTGAAGTGGTCATATAATCATACTTGCAGAAATATTGCTGGTCTCGAGAAGTACGAGTTGACTGACAAGGAGTGGGCATGTTTGGAATAGATTTCCAATTTACTACACGAATTTACCAGGCTAATGCCATTGCTCTCCGGATCTTCATATGCCACAATGAACCTTTTAATTCTCGCCTACAATCGTTTGTTGAAGAAGCTTGAATATTACAAGCGCACATGGAAAGAGTAAGTAGAATAAGCCATAAACTATGATACCATATACCTGGATCATGCTTGATATATCGTACTTACACAATACACTGAATACTATAGAAGTTGGCCTGAGCTGGTTCAAGCAACAGATTGCAGTTGGAACAAATTGTAGGGTTACTATTGCAAGGCCAAAGGACACGTATATGCTGTTGCTACTACTATGGACCCGCGCCTCAAGTACGAATGGTGGGAAGATGAGAACTGGGGCCATTACCGTACAGAAGCGATAGCACTGGTACAGGAGACATGGCAATCCTACAAGCCCACCACGAATGCGAGCAAAAGGCCATCCAATCCGGATGCTTTAATCAAACGTAAGAGATCCAACGTCGACTAGTTAGAAAAATAGGTGGGAGTAAAGTAGCCGGACCTACATCTTAGCGAATCATGATAGGCGTCCTACTATTAGTTGTCTAACCAATTATAATCTACTAGCTGTAATATAGATAATAAAATTGTTATGACCGGTTTAACCATCAGTGGCCGAAATAATTATTGATTTACAATGACTGCATTAAAATCATCATAACTATGGCCGGTCCCCATACGAGATAGTGTTGAAGTTCACCTATGAGAATTCGAGATAGTGAGAATTGTATCACGTAGTCTACTAGTACAACGATCCTATTTTGGTAAAGTAGTGCTGTTTTAGTTTTTTTTTGCATAAATATATCCTCACACCATGAGAAAACTTGACTACTTCTTTTAATCTTGTATCAAAAGACATGAGCGACAGAGAGCCCTACAATTTCAAATTTAAAAAAAGAGGCCGCAAAGCTGGTGGTAAAAACCCAAATGCTGGGCGCAAACTGAAAAAGACGAGACCTCTTGATCAAAGCATACTCAATTTTAGTGGGGTTGCGTAGATCTGCAAGTGCAGTCGACGATAATGTATACACTAATACAATGGTAAGGTCATAACAAGATGCAGCAGTGAACTGTACTTTTAAATGTGTGCAGTAGTCTCTTACAAAATCGAACCAAATATTTAGAATATTCATCCATGAGAAAATGAAATCCCATCACTACGTCAAATATGCCGCACGGTTCTTGAACGCGTCGTGGTAAGCGAAACTCGTTCTTTGATAACATAGGTTACTGCATACATGATTTCTAAATATCTTACTAAAATATGGGCTCTTGCTTTTCACTATAGCCATCTTCTACATGTGACGAGCACAACGAGGATCAAATTTTGGGCCTTGCGAGTCTAGTGCGCGATTTGGAGGTTGGAAGTATGGAGGCTGAAGTTGAATGCGAGCACGAAGAAGATGATGACGGTGAAGCTGGTGACGTTGCTTAAAATGTGGAGGATGACACAACGTATAAAGAAGCTCCAATTTGTAGTCAGTATTTCATGGAACTACGCGCCCGTATCGTTGATGAATGTCAAAATGGGTCCAAATCGCCAAAAGTATACTGTGAGCAGCAAACGTTTTGGATCGAGCCACCAGCGCCTTATTTCTCTTTGTACAACACCAAGCAAGCTGATCCGATTCCACTGTATCGTCCGCGCGTTTTTTTTATCGGCTCCCCATTTTATCACAAAAGCAGTGTTGAAGTGTCCAATATGCAAGGAAAATAACGTTGATTCGCACTTGGTGTCAAAGAGACCTGCTGATAACCCATGTGCTCGTCGTGTTGTTGACCTTGACAGGTACTATTACATTACGATGCTTTACTTTTCTTTTATTTCAATTATGTAACTAATCTTTCTGTATGCTTAGATGTTTCTATATCATGTCTTATAGATACAAATGTTCAAATACAAAATGCATAAAAAACTATATGGCGCATGATAATCAAATCATAGAGCAGCTCCCGGAGCATCTTCAGGCTGAATTCACTGCGTACCTCACACATCGAAGCGCTGTTTCTAAACATCTTGGTGACTTGTTGCAGACAGTTGTCCAAAATGGCATGGGTTAACATCGGCTGCTGAGAGTGCTACGCGAGTTTCATACTTTGCGCCACGCACGACTTCATTTGCAATACTTGAATTCACTTATCTATCACCGTAAGAATCCAACTCTCTACGAATTAGCCAACAATAACCGTCAAGTCAAGTACCCATCATTTTCGAGCTTCAAGGATCCAAACGGATATACTAGTTACGTTCCTTCAACTGCGTACTTACGACTTGTATACACAGCCTTGATTGAACAATTACGCCCACTCATCGATAAAGAGTTATCAGAGCTCGGTGGTTTGATTCTAAAAGGAGACCACACATTTAAGGTTCCGAAGCATATGGCGGAGCTTGGTGGCTCATCAGCATTCACAGCTTTGTATACTGTATGTTGGGCCACGTGCCCCTGGCGTTTCGGGAAGAGCGCCAGCCTCAAGAGAGCCACTGCCAACAGGTCATCAGTTCGAGTCCGTCCAAGTCCGTTTTTAGCCTAGCAAATGTCCTCAAGTCTTTTAAATAGTCTATCTGTTTGTCAACAATCATTTGTCTACTCTGCCCTATCTGTCTTATCATCATGTCTTCACAAGCCTACCATCTTTGCCTGTTGCATATTTGCATTCTAGTCTTCACCGCCGCCGGGTGTTATTTTCGATCTCGGGGTCGCCAATAAAATTCTACTAGCTTGCCAGGGAACTATAAAAAAAAAAATGTATACTGTATGTAACGAATACGAGGAAATACGGCTTCAACTATTGGTGCCAACAAAGTCTGCCATCCATCTAGAAGGACCGTTAAAAGAGATGATCGAATCGTACCGTCTATACAACTATCCAATGCCAGAGCTATTCTTCACCGATAATGTGAAGGGCGACCAGAATCTTCTAAAACGCTCAATCCCGTCACTCACGCGCCCCATCAATGACAACAATAACAGCGATAACAAAGACAATACACGATCGGCCGAATTGCAACAAAACGATGACCAAGGACCATTTCTACAATTACTTAATACAGTATCTATAACTGTACTTAAAGACGCTATTGACGCCACTGATGCAGTTAACAATATTCGTAGTCGCGCTATTAATTCTGATCAATCTCTTGTTCAGGGATTCGACTGTGAGTGGGTGTACAACTCTGTCACACATAAAATTGGAAAAATTTCGCTGGTACAGGTTGCATGTAAAGATGCTGTATGGCTTTTTCGTTTGAAACTGTCTTCTGTGTGCGTTCCTGCCGCTCTCGCTTCTCTAATTCGTGATCCAAACATCATCAAGACCGGCCGCAACGTCAAGGGAGACCTTTAAAAAGTTCAACCGTGATTATGGAATCACTTGGAACGGAGCATTGAAACTTGGCGGCTTCTGTAGAAGGCGAGGTGTAATCGAGCGAGGCACATTGGGTTTATCGGCCATATCTGCAAGAGTACTCGGATCCGGTTTGCGTAAAGACGCAAATTTGCGCTTAAGTAACTGGGAGTCTACACAACTGTCGAGCGACCAGATATACTATGCTGCCTTGGATGCATGGGCATCTCTACAAATATTCGATACAACGAAAAACTTTGGTACCTTTGGCGAATTAATCCGCACACCGGTAGCCAACCTTCATTGTTCGTTGGATTATCTCGATAATCCAGTCACATTCGGATATGTTAGTGATCCGACAATTCACGACGATCATATAACATTTACGGTCAACAGAATCAGCGTGCCGGGCGCTGTTGTGAAGATAAAGAAGCTTGTAAACGGCAAACATGTTACAAGAATGAAGGCCTTGTCCGATATGGGAGACGTACCATTTGCAATTCAAGCTCCAGTGGCCCACCTACGCACCAAGAATCCAAGATTATGCACACTCTTGCACAGCGAAGTACCTGTCAATGATTTCGCAGTTGACGTCGAGCGAATAGCTTCTACTGCCGTGAATACCAGCAACAATCAAGAAGCGAATGATAGCCAATCCGTGTCGTCGTCGTCTTCTTCAGAAGATGAAGCTAATTTGCCTGAAACGACACATTTATTTACACAACCAACAACCACCATATCTGCAAATCAACTCCTGGTAGCATCAGTAACCCCATCACAAACCATTCGACGTATCAGCAACCCAAGAATTCTAAAAGATATATTCCATCTAATGGATATGATCAAAATCTCAAAACGACATGGTCTTGTAAAAGAGTTTTCCCGTCGTCTTCGAGATGCCATTTTTATAATTAACAATGAAGATCGTCAACGAATCGAGAATCACTTATGCACACAAGGTTTTTCATGGGATTATATGCTACTTCGCAAACCTGAATGGATTTTACGAAGAGTTCGACGAAGCGTCCCCCCTTGCTGACGAGCTTCATTCTGCTGTTCAGAACTTGTTTGCCGAGTATGGTCGTCTAGAATGTGCAAAAACCGGTAGACCACTGCTTGACAAGAAAGCTTGGGATCAAGCTCGCCGTATTCTAGCAGCTATATAAGCAGGAGAAGTATCCAATCCACCTGGAATCTCGCTATACTTCAAAATTGGTGTCGATAAGCACAATCTTCCAATGTATCGATGCAGCCGAGAAACAAACTCATTAGAAGGTGGTGTTCACCAAAATATTATTCGCAAGTTTGGCTCTTTTGGTGCAGGCCCACAAATGACTGATAGTATGTTGGCGGACTACCGATTACGACATAATATCGACGTAAGTAACTTTTAGACAGCTATGGTATTATTTAAAATTTTACTTATACTTAATGTATTTATATCGCTTAGGTTGGTACAAAAAATAGACATGGAAAGATACACCGAAGTCACTATGATCCATAGCTGCTGCAGATCATATGTGACAAGCTTCTACTGCTCGGCATGGATAATGGAGAACGCGATGATAATCATCCTTCCAGTACACTCATCGTTAAGAACTCCTTGTATCTAAAAATGTCTGGAGAATCATTTGGTATCGCATCCTTTCCACCTCATGCCGCTCAGGATATAAATATTCAAAAAGTTTCTCCGGATCCAGATAACCGACGTTCCGATCCACTTCTGGCGCAAAAGCTCAGTGTAAATATCCCATTGCCCAAGGGATCGACCAGTAACGTGCAGCGACAAATGTATATTTATATTGCATCAAAGCTCCAAACAAAGTACGCTGTGACACCTGTTCACACTCCTAAAGAGTATACACTATTCTCATCCTTACTTTCCAGCGATGGCGACCAGCAAGTTTCATTGAACTGGAAGCAGATGGCTCAGCAGTGGAATCGAGAACACGCAAATGGAATCGATGTATTTTATAAAACTGCCGAAAACTTGAAAACACATTATAACGCTTGGTGCACCAGTCAAGTTGCTGTACTTTACGATCCATCAGAAATAACGACAACGTAACGTCTACAATGCGACAACAGCTACAATCACCAGGAAGGGAGAATACCTTGATGCCCTCTCCAAATTCACCAGTCAATGCAGAGGTCATTCCATCTAGCACTAATTCGCTTATGTTCCCTCCTCTATTTTCTAATAACCATTTGTCATCTCCGTCTTTACCCTCGGCTTCTAACTATTCATCACCGTCAACAGCTTTATTGCCAGCTTATCACCAACCACAAATATCTACTTCTGAGCGACCACCCCACAACATATCTCATCCACCAGCTAACGTCTCACTACCATTGCCATCACCACCTCTTTTTACTTAGTGTCCGTACCAACAAGCGCAACAACTTTTTTATGGGCAACCGCAATCGACACATACAGCAACCGTTCCGCCTCCAACAACGACCGCATTTGTACAGCAATTACCTGCTGCATACCGTCAAGTTATACTAAAATCAACATCAGCAGCATCATCATCAAGAGTAATCCCTCAATCTACTTGGAAACTGCCTAAGTACCGTACACGTATTGATAAACCAAAACAATAGTTACATATATCTTCTTACTATATCATATCACCGTAACTCTCCATCTGTCTATAACAATTAAAATGGCAAGGATATATATTTCCCCATTATTTGCAGCTTTTCCTCTCTTTCCTTCTTATCGTGATACTGTAAAGCTGCGCTTGCCAAAATGAAAGAATTAATTCCATCAGGTCCGGACATGTTATTCATGCCAATATCTGGCCTCTATTCTTCAAAGGTTAAACGTTCCGCAAGCTTCTCAACAATCACACTTCTTTGAGGAGTTATGGTAGAGTTCTATTTGAGTCTGCGGCGTAATATATTTTTGCGGCGTTTGCGGCCGTATGAATATACTGGAGCCGCAAAAATTTGCTCAGTATCTTTGTTACTGCGTAGGAGGTAATACGACCTGTTCATGTAAAGGTCAAAAGGAAAAGAAGCAGGCGCTGCCCAAAAGGGGGTCGGTGGGCAAAATCAACGTTAGTCAACATTAGTGACTAACGAGGGCCTTTAAAGCCCTACTAACGCAACTGAAGCGTAGTGACCACTTTTGCTTATTTTGGTCATACATGCTTTATGCATTATCGTGGCTATTTATATTTATTCCATTTCTCTGAATGTCCCCACATATTGTTTTTCCCCCCTTTATATCTTGTACTATTGCTTTCAATTGTTGTGTAGATACCGTCAGAAAGTAGCCCTGGTATGATTATTATTGTTACTTGTCATTATGTTGATCATTGTCTAATATGTCCATAAAGGCGGTTTATGTTAGCAATAAATTTTTGTACGTATCAGCAACTTATAGAGGACTTTATTGGACAAATTTTAGCAGGGAGATTTGTGTGCTTGGGGTGGCTAAAACACCTGATAGTAACATTACCGATTGACATAATATATAAGGATGTTGTGAGTGACGGCTGAGGTTGATAGCAACCACAAGTATTGCTGCAGGTTGGGAAGGTTAGATGCGTAGTTCACGTTAATTTTTTTGAAAGGTAGTTCAGGTTATAGTGTGATCTTTATTGTAGTTTGTGTGACGTGATAATAAGCTCCACCGACACTGTTTCCCCCGAGCGGCGACCGCATGCCCGTTCAGCTTTCTTTTGCCATCGCATCAAAGAAGGTGTCAAGATGGAAGCTCAACGAATTCGTGAAGGGGTAAAACTAGTGCAAGAAGGTGATAAGGCGTAAGTATAGAAGCATCTTATATCTTCATTGACATATACACCTTGATTGTTTACGGATGGTCGGTTTCAGTGTCAAAGAAAGACACCAAGGATTTTAACGATCCGTTATAATCTAGCTCATCCAAAGGCCTTTTTCGTAAGCCGGATTGGGATGTAGCTTCAGGTTGCTATGACCATGCAGGTAAAGAATATCAAACAAATTTACTTTCTTTCAATCTCCCTTGTTGCATGGCTTCCTCTCTTTTCTATAGCCTTTACGTCCACACCGATAGCAGCGGTTTTTGACACTTGTACATTCCGTTAGCGACTTCATTTAAATTGGCAAGATCTTACGACCAAGCAGTTCAAGCATACTTGAAAGCTTCTGAGGCTTTTTTCAAGGCAGATGCGTATGTTAAAGTTTAATGTCTAATAGTGATTGTTATGGTGTTCGTAAAAAAGCTGTTCGGTACATTGATTCTGAAATATTAGTACTCACCTTTCTGGCAAAGCGCTAGAAAATGCGGCGCTTTTGCTGGCTCAACAGTTAAACCAACCTCAACGGGCAGCAGAACTTTACCAACGTGCCAGCAACATGTTCATGACTCGCGGTAAGAGGTAGTCCGGCGGATTATGCATGTAAAATTTTTTATATGTATTGGGTTTCTGACAGTACATGCAGGGAGTATCGATCGTGCTGCTGAGCAGCTTGAAAAGGCTGGAAGGTAACAAATAATATAGCTGATCCGAAATTTTGTATGTCTTACAGCGTCTTAACTAACATTCCAAGCAGGGCATTAGAAAATACCGATGTAAACGCCGCAATTGAAATGTACAGTTCCGCTTGTTCACTATATGAGCAAGAAGACAGAGGCCGCATGGCTATCGATATCTTCAAGAAAGCCGTAGCTCTACTTATCCGCAGCAAAAAGTATGTTGTGTCAGCAATGTATTTCGTAAGATAATACATGTATTTGTGCAAAGAAGAAGTTGTTGATATTGGATTGCCGTGCGCAATGATAGGTACGAAAGAGCCGTGGATATGCTACATCGACAGTCGGCGGTTTTGCGTAAATTGGCCAATCGTTCGCATTTATACAAGGCAAACCTAAGCATTATAATTGTGCTCTTTGCTATTGGTGATGAAGTGGAAGCTGGGAAACAGTTCAACTACATGAGCAGGTAAAAGAAGCACTGCGTGTGTCCATTGTGGTGAAAGTGATTATTGTTAATTATGTGGAAATGCAAGAAAAGCTACTGACAATGCATCAATGTACATAGTAATGATCCTGGATTCTTACAAAGCGAGGAGGCAGAAATCGGACAATTACTGCTGCAAGCTTACAATGAAGGGGACCAGGGTCTGTTGGAACAGGCAGTCCGAATGCAACATATATCATTCTTGGATAACGAAGTCGCCAAGCTTTCACGTACATTGACGGTTCCTGGTGAAATGCTTTCGAGTGGAGGTATGGGATCTCATCAACGTATGGTTCCATCTCAACCTCCAAGTACCACTTCGGCAGGAGGAGCGGCTACGAAATCACCCAACACGGCCTATCATTCCGGTGGTACCAATGGCGCTAGTAGAACTTCTAAATCGCCTGCTACGAACGTTGCGCACGGCATGTCTCCAGCACAAGTTCGAGCCGAACTGTACAGTACGCCATCATCAAAGTACAGTAGCTCTGAAAAAGCGATGGTCACTTCAGCTTCTTCAAAACAGCATGACCAGTATTATGAACATCACCAACAGCAGTCAGCTCGGTCACCACTGCCACCGCCTCCGCAAGCAGTCGAGCAAAGTGAAAAGGATCATTATCTACCAACGCAAAGCGAATTGGACGAGGAATTTGCTCAGTTAAACATGCAGCAACACGACGAAAAAAAGAAGCCTTTTGCGCCAGCTCCTCTTCCGCAAGAAGAAGATGACGATTTTGATCTGCGCTGAGTTGGTTAATGAGAACATTGTGTTTTGTATCTTTCCTTTCGTTCATTACCCTTTCAACCTCGTGTAATAAAAGATGACACCTTCCACATACTTGTATTGCCGTCCAAGTGTGGTCTGCGTTTTATGTTATTGTTGCCAGTTACGAAGTAGTTGATCATTTACAAACAGATTAACGTGAAGCATGGAAACACACATGGTTGGAGACGAAGTTAAAGGATTGCAACTATGGACCTCACCCAAACTATCAGCGTTTCGCGTTCAAAAAGCATGGAAGTACTATTTTCGCGCGTACACGAAGAATCAACATTTCACCGGTTAAAATTACTCTCACTCAAATATTAAGCAACCCTATATGATTTTGTGTCAGCGTTTGCTGTGATACTATTTTAACCATTTTCATGAGTCGCAATACACTATTGGTACTTTTCGTATTTTTCTTTGTGACCGATAATGCAATATCATCACATCATCTTAATGGTGATGCAAACCTTTGCATGTGCACCATCCTAACATGTAGAAAGCCTTAAAGCGCCTTCACATGCCTTTATGTGCATTTGCGGCACCTTAAAATGCAATTACATGCATTCAAAGGCTTGTACATGTTGGGATGCCACGGTCAGTTTCTTGACAAGCGGAAAGATTAAACAGTTGATATGCGACAACTTGTTAATACCCTTCAGATTATTACAATAAGGAGTGGCAAAATTTCTAAAAGGACTCAAAGCACGCTTATTTTTGTTGCAGCTGAAACATCATTGCTTGATCATCCTCGGTTTTCTTCGGGTACTTTAAATAAATAAGTAGACTATAAAGTCTCATCTTACTAGCATATGCGTCACAGAAAAATGATCCGAAGTTCCACATCTCCAATTAAATGCGTATTTTAGGGAGCGCATAAACACTAGAGTCCAATCAAGAAACACCTGGAATATTGTAAGAATACAGTATCTAGCTTCAAACTAGAGAGTTCGCATAACAACAGTAGATTGACGAAAGAGATCAAATGGCTATCTATACTAGTAGATCGAAAATGACACATTTTTCGGTGGAAGAAGCTGATTGTACGCCTCTTTTCTCTTCTTTTCTTTGATTCAGCGATACAGTTTTAATGCCGCTTATAGGGCACCGTTATATAATACTTTGTTGCCATACGGATACAAGTGATTACTCGACGATTATTCAATCAAATACACAGCTTGTCAACATGACTCAAGCTCGTGCTACTAAAATCACCCATATCGCATGAAAGTAATTGTATGGGACATGTGTATATTTATACATATCACATTTTTACAAACAACACAAAACGAATATTCCCCTTTAGTATGCTTTCTATGAGCTCACTCGAGGCTATATTCCGTGGCGACGTGACGAACACCTAAAGTATATAGCTAGCACAGGCAGTTTTTTAACATGCTTCCATACTTTGGATATGACGCGCCGCGTAAAGCAAAGTATCTAGTATGATACTAATGAAGGGGAACAACTTGACAACGACGATTGGATGATAGAGTTTTAATATTAAGACACACACGAGTGCAAGCGTGAAGAGATCCTTTGTAAACTATTTCCACGAGGACAGATGTTGTGATGTACAGTTCATGAGCTGCAGGAAGCGCCTGCCATAAGTGTAGTGATGTACAGAAGAGATGCTTGTCTAGATTTACATATCATATAAGGTAGATTAGACGGTTAATGAGGAAAGAAAATATCTATCCTCATAGTAGATTGCAGCACCCATGACTTTATCAGCACATAAACTAGACAGCCCATCTATACTATCTTCTCCTGAGAATTGCAATTGCAGTAGTGCTCAATTTTCTGGACAAGCTCATATGGAGTCAAAAATCATTGACACCTATAGATAGAGCACCTTCTGCGCCGCATCGTCGTTTTCATCGCTTGATCGGAATCTGCCATCGTCACCATAGAATGCACACCACCGCCGTCTATATCTGTATATTGCAATTTCAAATCCTATGCTATGGAACCGATGCTACAAGAGATCCTTTTCTTTTGCTCCCATATTAACTCTTCTAATGGCGTCTAGTTTCTCTTGGGTTGCATCCTTAAAAGCCATTCGTACAACATCTGCCTCGTTCCAAGATCGACATTTGCCGTATGAGCCTGCTACATAAGTAGGTAATGTTTACATCAAATATCCGTAAATTTGTAGATACTTTCCTTTTGTCTCTTCACCTGTTCCTAGTGCTTTGAGTTCAATGACAGCCTACCTTTATAGCTGTGCAGATGATAACATCGAATTCGTTCTCTGTTCCACGCTGCATATCATGCACATCAAAGCGTACGCTATAGTCCATGATGTTCGGTCGAATTAAAAGCTATGGTGTCACGCTGCATAATACCAAGTCAATTGAGGCTCTTTTCTTTACGTCACCGCTGCTGCTGTAGTACAGATATCATACTCTGTTATCACAATCTGCTGGTTCTTTTCTAAGTTCCTTACATACTAATCGTACATCGACCTCTGGTTCCAATTGCACAATGAATAATGAACACCTAGCAGGTCCTAATGTCGGTCCTTGCGTACTGCGCTTGAGCTCTTCGCGATGTCTTTATCAGATGTACGTCTTTCAAGAAGCGATCTTTTCAAGTCGTAATTAGTATGCACGTCCTTGCCAGGAGGAAGCATATGTCTCTTGAAAACAAAGTGCTTCTTTCGTCCCCGTGACTGCTGGATGCTATGTAGTCCATTGAGCGAGTGGTTGCTGCTACGGCTGTCCGTGGATTAGCGGATGACGGTGGGCTTGCGAGCTGGGATATTGGTTTGTTGCTTTTGAGCGAAAAAAGGTGGTCGATCATGCTTATAGTTATTGATATCCAGTGGACGAAACATCGTGTTGTTGCTGAAAGATGTAGCAATTTCGTCCACAGCTGATTCTGACCGCGATATTGCTGATACATGGCATCTTGTAGAAACCTCTTGCAATTCCCCAACTTGATTATGAGCAGTGTTGCCTGTGCTTATGTATGATCGTTAGATTGTCCTTGTGTGATGCGATGGAGCGCTAAGTAATTTGCTAAGTAATTTAGTGGTGGGAGGACAAATTGATTTCAGTAGTGATGCCGTGGGCGACGACAGTGCAGGGGCTATCATAACTTTGATACTCTTGTTGTTGCTTGTTGCACCTGGTCTCCGATGAGTAATGGTTGCGCGAAGCGAGTAGCGATTGTCAATGCTGTTGTTGTAGCTGATTGGCGGCAAGCAGCACAAAATAAAAAGAGAACTGATAGAGTAAGGAATTCGCCGGATGAAACAATTTTTTTAACTCGGATAATCCTATCCAACACGAGGAGTACATCCAGACACATTTGGTTGAGATATACTTTTGTTTCGTTTTTCAAGAACCACATGATCATGACGAGATCTAGCTCTAAAGCAAATGCGGTCGTCGCCTAACGTCATAAAAGCGTTTTTTAATGCAGAGAAACACAAAGAAGTGTACTGTTGGGATGTTGGCATGTGAGCTGAAGGATACCATCTTTGATATCTGTTTGGACGGAGCTGTCGCTGTCCTCAATGTCGACATGCACCTTGTTTTCGTTTCTGACTTTGATAAGCTGTGATCCACTAAGGATCGGCTGGCATAAAGAACATCGCCAAGCTCGTCCGCTTTGACTATTCCGCTGTGGGACAATTCAAGTGACCGTCCGGAAGCATTCCTGATGTTATTTAATGCGTTGTCACTATTCCGTTTTTTGCTTGAATGAACATCTAAGTTGAGAGATACTTAACTACTTTTGCTAGGGGAGGGCCGCGCAGCGGCCCTCTCCCTGACCCCGGGCCGATGGGCCTGGACACAAAGGCTGTTAATGGTACCGAAGGACTAAATAAAATATTGATGACGGCTGTCGCGATGATGACACATCATTTGTATAGCTACGCCATCTAAATAGAAGACGACAGACAAAGTCAATTAGCATCATCTCACAGATGCTGCTTCTTTCATGTTGTCTCACTTACACTAAGTACCTACTTGCAAAGTCTCAACTACTCAGGACGAGATACAAGTTCAACTTTTCTTTAAAACAGATACTGTATATCATATAACTCAAAGTGTGTGTAAGTGTGTGTGCTCGTGCGGGTTGGGTGTAGAAAGGGGATAAGTTACAATTCCGGAATGAACGGCGTAATAAATGTATAATGTCAACAACTTACAAAGATTGATAGAAGTAAATTAGTGAACCGATATCTTCAAGTGAATAATGTACCTTAAATACGCACAGAAAAAGAGGTTACAGTATCGGGAAAAAAGAGATGACTTACCATAAACAAAGTAAGGATAGGAATGGAGAAGCCGGAAGGGAAGACAACTAGATACTGGATAATATGAGCATACAGATCCAAAAGAGATATTTCTAGTTAGGAATTATCGTATCATATAACTTTTAGGGTACGAGTTTACAGGCGATTACAACGCTACGGGAGAGGCGCGATATATGTTTCATTTAATCATTCAATGATGGGATTCTTTAAGAATGACTATATTACATAAAAAATAGAGTCATGAATTGTTAACCAAAGTGATTCGATACCGGTATCATCTTGTAATTACGGATCTGCTTTATATTCGGCGTGCTTATTTCATTGCAGAACTGGGCATGCATCTTTGAAAACGATATAATAAGCCTACCTCGTTTGTAGGTAAGAAAAACTGACAGGGAACAAATTCATGGATCAGATCGGCTGTTCGAAATACGAGTGTTACACATGTTCAAATGAACTTGCTTATTTCAAAGAGTCGCCAGTTTTCCAAAGCGATAATCCGCCATCATTGGTCATCAAAGATGCAATGCATTTAGTCTCATATCGAAGCCAAAGGCCTGCTATCTTTCCTGATAGCCATTTCAGATGTGTTATGAATCGGAGGGGGGTGGGGAATGAAAGTTTGACAGGACCCGTGGGAAAGCAGACGCAGACTGCATGATTTTTCGTTTCCAAATTCTGCATTTGCTTCCGCGTGTCTTACTCGTATAGTCAGAGTCAGGGGCGGTTTCTGTAATGACATGCTTGCTTGACAGAACAGCAATGCTACTGTAATATGTAAAACTCCATAAAGATGGAGTGAGAGCCAGTAGTGCCGTTATCTGTGAGTTAGTAAATGCGTTCTAGCGACCTGCTTCATTATTTTGAACATTGAATATTACTTTAGGACTCTGTGCTTATGAAAAAGCTTCATCCGACCCACTTCTTGTGGACCCACCCCATATTCGACGACCCGTTATACAAACAGTATGAATTGGACATGTTGCGTTATCTAGCAAGAACCAGCGAAGAAGAAGAGCCGTTAGGTATACAGATCGAAAGGGCTATGCCACATTTAACGGAACTACGACGATCTTCATTCAGAAACATCAACAGCGACATCGGTGGGATCAGAAACGACATTGAGGCTCTTGGATCGTCACAGCAACAAGGTTTTATTAGTACTTTAGAAGCTGTTGACTCCATTTTTTCCAACCCATTGTACCTCTCCCGCAATCCAGCGAATATGGCTCCGAGTTCAGAAGTTGACGTCGCAAGAAACGAAATCCTTCAAGTTGATCATCAAACTGCCACAACTGACGATGTGCTTCCAATAGAAGCTTCATCTTTGGCATTACCGTCACCGCCTTCACAAAGCTATAAGCTTAATAGAAAGCTTCTAACTGTCACCGATGTCTGGCGCGAGTACGCCATTGGAATTGCTGGCAGCATCCAGTTCAATTTCTGAAGGAAACGTACCGCACGCGATGGAGAAAGAATCCCACGGAGCTGAGGTCTTTTTTGCTGAAGAAAACTGATATATGAGGAAGTCAAGCGGATAGCACGAGGAAGCTATATATCAACCACTGATGCTGCAAGCCAGTTGGACAACAAACGTCGTGATATCGGTATCAGTACAGACAAATTGGGAAAAGAAATCAAGTGTCGTAGAACCGAGGAGTATGATACATAGAATTATCCATAGACTAGCGAATAAAGTTGTTGCCTATTATACAAGTAAAGAACTGTTCTATAGATTGAGAAACACATAATATGTGCAAAAGAAGCATCAGTACCATAAGAACGGATTAATCTACAATGGCTCTACAGTACCTACGTTGCAAAGTTGCTTTCCATGAGAAGCTTTGGCTTCTTTTTCTACTAGTCTTTGTCTCTTAGTTGTTCAAATGTAGGTTCAGTCCACATATATCAGACCATCTGTATTAGGTTAACACATATAGGGATCAAATTAACATAGCATAAGATTGTAACATTTTCGATATGGATTGATCACTACTGGTTCTATATGATAGTACTGAAAAGATATAATTTGACATATTTCGTAGTGAATTTAATGAAAGTGAGTACTGGTCAAGTGCATCACGTTGTGCGCTGTAGCATGCAAGACAAAATTATTGAGAGTGTTATCCTCCCAGTAAGGAAGATAATGATACCCGACGAAGGGTTATGGTGATGCATCAAAGTTGAGAGGCTAAATTAATATGCAGCCACTGCGCTCAATTTAGTGGTAACACTGCTCGAAAGAAAGAGTATGCAGCAATTTGAGGTATACTATGCTAACATATTGGGACTAAAAGACTTTATATAACTTTGGTTGTATGTCATGGTTGTTGTGGGACCAACCTAAGCTCCTGCCTCTCAATGTGACACTTGATTATATAGACGTAGAATATCATGCGTTAAAAAGGTATATCTCTGATTTTGCGTAATTACTATTGCAATTGCGCTACCGTCGATAGTGACGAGAATGAAGTCCATCAATCCATCGCTGAAAGATCAATACTCAGACGCGTTCGTTCTGTGTGATTAGTTTTAAAATTAAAAAAAACCAGTTGCTGTACTTAGGAAAAACGACCACATCAACTAGTTTTTAAAACTTTAAAACTAATCACACAGAGCGAACGCGTCAGAGTATTGATCTTTTAGCGATGGCTTGATGGACTGCATTATCGTCACTATCGACGGTAGCGCAATTGCAATAATAATTCCGTAAAATCAGTGATATACCTTTTTAACGCATGATAGTCCACATTTATATAATCAAGTGTCACATTGAGAGACAGGAGCTTAGGTTGGTCCTGTGGTGAACCACATTAATACACTACTGCTTAAGATATCAACAATAAGATATTCGGTTAAACATAATAGCACAGACGTATGAACACTACGGCATTCCGGCTAAACACGATTGAATATAATCTCTCACTCAGATGATCCACCTTACGTGAACAGGACAATGAACCTATCAACAGGTACCTCGGCCATTACATCAGCTAACACCGGTTTCAAAGATGAGTCCGATTAACATAACGACTTCAGGAGAAGTTCTGATACGTCCTTGATGCATCCTCTATCACATAATTTATCCATTAGTCGGATAAATTGATATCGCCGTCTTAATAGCTAGAATATAAAAGAGCTTTATCTTTTGTTGGAATAAAACATCATCAGGTCCCTCAACAACCATGACATACAAGTAAACCTATATAAAGTCCTTTAGTCCCAATAAAATATTAGCATAGTATACCTTAAATTGCTGCATACTCTTTCTTTCGAGCAGTGTTACCACTAAATTGAGCGCAGTGGCTGCATATTAATTTAGTCTCTCAACTTTGATGCATCACCATAACCCTTCGTCGGGTATCATTATCTTCCTTACTGGGAGGATAACACTCTCAATAATTTTGTCTTGCATGCTACAGCGCACAACGTGATGCACTTGACCAGTACTCACTTTCATAAAATTCACTACGAAATATGTCAAATTATATCTTTTCTGTATTATCATATAGAACCAGTAGTGATCAATCCATATCGAAAATGTTACAATCTTATGCTATGTTAATTTGATCCCTATATGTGTTAACCTAATACAGATGGTCTGATATATGTGGACTGAACCTACATTTGAACAACTAAGAGACAAAGACTAGTAGAAAAAGAAGCCAAAGCTTCTCATAGAAAACAATTTTTCCAACTTGGCTTTTGATACGGACACCCCCCTCTGATCCTTACGGACACCCCCTTCTATTTTTAATCCTCATCAGGTTACACACATCCTATAAATATATACTTGTGGGGGTGTCCGCAAGGATGTATTCACTGGATTTGTTCACTTGTTATTGTTATTATACATCTTTCGATATATAACAAAAAGGAACCATAAAAAGTACATGAAAAACATTCCTTAATGCTTTTCAAACTCTCTAGGGTGTCTCTACGGATGTGTTTATGTGCAGTAGTTTATACAAGTATATAAATGCTCCTCAATAAACAGTATACTTTGATATTATATTTTCAACTTTCTATCTACGTTTATCATCCTACTATCCCAACACTATGGAGCAATTGATTGACACTACTTATACCGGATCAAATAAGCAAATTGTGAAAGCAATCAACGAGCAAACCAGAGAATACAACTTTGTGGTTCAACTAAACGAAGTGAGAAGAACGTAAAAATCGTGATCCAGTGCGTACATGGTGGAAGCTATCGCAATACACATGGAGTAACTGAAGAAACGCGGGGACGCCAAACAGCGACGAAAACGACCGGCTGCCAATGGACCATGAACCTAAGGTGGTCCGAGAAGGATAAGCACTGGAAAGTAACGAAGATCAGCAACGACAATGAGCACAACCACTCCCTCGACAAGCTTCCTCAGTATTACCACCAACACCGCACGCCAACTCTCCACGCCGAGCAGCAAATATTATCATTGACAGATAATTCCGTCAGGCCCCTCATGATACATCGAGAAGTCCAGAACCACGAAGACGGCGCAATTATGACCATGAGGGATCTATACAATTTTCGTGCGCAAATATTCCGTGAGGATAATCATGGCGGCTTCAGTAGGATATTCGAGTTCCTCATTGGTAACAACTATATCACTAGATATAAGCTGGACGGCACAGGTAAAAGTCTCGACGCCCTCTTTTTTACCCATGAAACGAGTATAGCAAAAGCACGACGATTCAACGAGATCATTGCTATCGATGCGACGTACAAACGAGCAGTATCAATATGCCTCTTGTCAATGTTGTTGGTGTCAGTCATCTCGGTGCATCAAAGCCCAAGAACGTGCTTATTGCCTCTGCTTTCTTGGTGAACGAGAAAGAAGAGTGGTACACCTGGCTCCTTCGGTCTATGCGACAAGTCGTATGGCCAGAAGGAAACGTACGCATCTTCATTACGGACAACGAAAGAGCTTTAATTAACGCCATCGAGTCAACTTTCAAAGATGCAGAGCATATACTTTGCGGGTGGCATATGGAGCAGCTTTTACGTAGCATCTTCAGTACTTGCTTTCCACCGAACAGCGAAGAGATAGGCGAAGCCAAAGCTATCATTAAGCAAATGGTTTATGTTGGCAAAAAAGACGAAGCGACTTTCCAGGCTGCCATTGACGCTTATAAGTGTCTGATAGAAAAAGGTGCTCATGCGTATGCCAACGAAAACCATAAGCGATCCAACAAAAAGCACAAGAAAACAAAGTCCAAAGCAAAGCATCATGACGACAGCAGCAATAGCGAGAACGAAAGAGATACTGAAGATGATGCAACGTCTGCAATACGTTTGCTGGCAAACAAAAAGAAAGAGAAAATGATGGACTATCTCAACGGGTATGTTGACTACCTTTATCCAATATTTGACTGGAGCTTTTGCCGAGTTGTGCTAACCAGCTATATTATATTATATAGCTGCCTTGAATATAAGGAGAAATGGGGTGCTTGTTATGCCGGAAGACTTAAACATGGGAATGAGGGCATCATCGCGTGTTGAAGGAACACACTGGCGCATCAAAGATACAATGCAAACCACCGGAAGCTTGTTTAAAACGGTCAAAGCAATTGATCGTGTCATGCGTAAATCGGTATGAACTACACCCTTTGTTTTCGGATTAAAAAGAGAATGTGTTAACGGATATGCTAATCAAAATTTTGTAGTAGTTGGATGATGAAGAGACCCAGTTTTTGCAAGAGAGACATAAAATGCCACTATATGGAAAGCGTGAATCGGCTGCGATGCAAGAGCTCTTTGGCACTATTTCGTTTTTTGCTTTGAATCGACTCCGAAGGGAGCTCAAACGAGCTTGGGATAACTGCGATAAATATGAAATTGACTCAAGCGACTGCTGGTGTGGTACCACGCTAAACTATGGACTGCCGTGTCAACATAATATCACACGAAAAGAGTTCATTATAAGCTTGTCGGATATCCCTCATCGATGGCGTTTGGAATATGACAGAGGTATAATTTTCTGCTATAGTAATACTGTGATTATACTATGCGCCTGTAATATACTTTATATACTGATATGAAAGTTATTAATCCACAGATAGCTTCCAGAAAGTGTATACTCCTGAAGCAATTGTACTAGAGCAACAGAACATGGTACTACAGAAGCTGCATGATGTACTCTACAATATGCGGTCGGATCAGCAAAAATCCGATTTACTTAGTAGTATCGATGGGACTATCGACGAATATACAATGAGTATCGACATTAGCGACATCGAATTACCAAGCAATGTGAAGACGAAAGAACGCCCTGCTAACACAAGAAATGCACGATTACCGTCAAAGTTCGAACTCGATGAAAAGGATAGCCAGCAACGCTTTCAAAATAGAAATGCCAACGAGTCAGAGGAACTCTCCGAAGGCAGCAACACTGAGGATGATAACATCTACATTTTTCCTCAACAAGGGAAAAGAAAGGATCCGGAGATGAACTTCCTTGAAAGCACGAACAAAAGGTACGTGCTCTTCTGATGGAATTCTAGCTAACAAATACTTGCAGCTATTATGATTTTTGTAACCAAACTAAGTTGTTAAACTATTTATTGTAGATTCAAAAAAGATTTTGTACCCAAGCTGAAGTTCTTCGTTCATCCAACCATCCCTCGCAAGTTCATTGAAACAACTGTCGAAATTATGTCCGATGGCTTCTGTGGCTTCCGCACAATCGCACATCATGTACACGGCAATCAAGAGGCTTGTATGTTGGTCAAGTTACAAATGCTGGAGTGCTTCAAGATAAACAAGGATATATATCAGCAGCACTATGTATTCATGCGTGAAAACTTACAGCGCATTGAAACATCACTATCTTACGCACTTGATGCTCCACGACCCCCGGAATCGTGCCCATCGGATTATTGGTTCCTTGCGCCTGACTTTGCACACATCGCTGCAGACACTTATCAACGACCTCTTGCAATTTATCCAGACAATGATAAGAAAAAGCCAGACTCTGACGAATACGCTTATGAGCCATCTCTAATTTTGCCAATGCAAGGTCCATCGTCCGACAACAAGAATCCTCTCCCCATCATTATTCAGCATCTCAATAACAATCGTTGGGTTACCATCGATACAAAAGGACGCATTATCAAGATGGACTGGCCGATTATCAACTCGATGTGTATAAAGGCATACCGATCAATGGGTAATATTGATAACCTGCGTAAAACAAAGTGGCGTTATCTGCAGATAAAAAAGCGTGACGACGAAAAGACAGTGCGTGCTGGACCCTTTACACTAGATTAATCATTCTACTACTTCCTGTGCAGTAATTCCCTCTCTTCTCGAACACCACTCTCTACATTTCATTGTTATTTGAAATATTCTGGCATGTGTTAAACAGCGATGTTGATAAGATTTACTCAATACCTTAAAGGAACATTATATTTTACATCACTTTGATTTATGGCTCTCCCGTTATATGGTATAGCAAATAACAGAACACACCACTTAAGTATACTCATAACCTTGCGGACACCCCACAAGTATATATTTATAGGATGTGTGTAACCTGATGAGGATTAAAAATAGAAGGGGGTGTCCGTAAGGATTAGAGGGGGGTGTCCGTATCAAAAGCCTTTTTATTTTATTTTTGCCAGTCTTTTTGTGAGTGTCACTTTGTATACATTCCTTCGTCTCGTTAAGATACGAATCTGTGTAAACCCTCTTCAATACGAGCAAGTACTGTTCGTGGTTTTTCCAATTTCTGCTGTTTCTTATGGTGTCACTGATCGTATTTGAATTGATCGTGTCGTTGGTTTCTTTCTGCCACAGTTCTGCAGTCTTATTGTATATGTTGTTGAAACGTTTTGGTGCGCTGTCAATTAGTGCGTTTCTGACATCTTCGTGTGGTTGTTGCTGATGCTTCTTAAGATGCTCGTATATGTTCGTCTTTACTAGCTCCCCGAGAACTCGCAACACATAGTGTTTACATTTTGTAGCATCGTAGCTTGGTCGTTGCGATTTTTTGACCTTTGATTCTCTTAACTTTGCACGGATGAATGGCATACTGATAGAAAAAGCGGAAGAGAAAGGTTGTGGCTCAGGTACTCGTCGTTTTGCGCTGCATTAATTCCGTTATACAGGATTTTTCCTAATGATTGGCGGGGCTTTTTTTCCCATCATGGCGGGGCTTTTTTTTCACTTTGTCGTTGGGGGTGTTTGTGATTGGCGGTGTGATTTTCGTGAATGGCAGGAGGAAAAAAATACAATGGCGGCCGAGTTACAGGTTGATGGCAGAATAATAAATTCATAATGGCGGCCGTAATTTCAGGTTGATGGCAGAATAGTAAATCCATAATGGCGGTTGGGTAATTATGGTTATCGTTTTGCCTTCTTTTTCTCAGCATGACAGTTAATGATTTTCGACAACTCTATATTTTATTAAAAAAAACATATATATATATATGAAAAAAAAAGTAAAAGGAAAAAATATAGAAGGGCAGTAAAAAAACATATAAAATATGAAAAAAAACTACAGCATCTTCTCTCCTTCTATACACCTAGGCACAAACGTAAGGGAGTGGCGAATCCATCCTTGGCAATCTTGGGCGGTGACTTCATGGGCGGAGTTGATGATGCGCGGCAGCAAGGTGTCGTCTGTGGTCAGTAAATGGCGTTTGACACCTGCCTTGAGCTTTGACCAAAATTCCTCAATTGGATTGAGGAATGGGCTGTAGGGCGGGAGAAAGAGGATCTCGAATCCTTGCTTGGCAATGGCATCCCGAACTTCATCAGTCTTGTGGATAGCGGCATTATCCAATACCAAGGTCCTTCCACCCATACCATTTTCGGTGAGCACCTTCATCATCACTTCCAAAAATTCGATAAAATGCTCCGCCCGAGTGCCGATTTTGCCCATCACCTTTTCTTCACCGTCACGCGTCTTGCGTTTCTATGAAGCGACAACCGCTTGAGGTCTCCGGAGACTCAAGTTGATTACACCTTCACCAGTGATGGCACCCAAGATCGTAATATTGACCCCACGCGACTTAGAAACCAAGGCCTTGGCGGGCTCACCTCGTCTCGATCGACCAAAGTTACGCTTGATGTGCATGTTGAAGCCAGCCTCATCAATAAAGACGCATTTGTGGTAATTAATGCCACTGGCTTCAAATGCGTGTGCCCAGTTGATCCGGGAAGCGATCGTTTCATCGGAGTTGCGGTACTCAGAGATCCGTTCCAACTTCTTCATAGTAAGCCCGCATTTGCTAACAAGGTGCTTCTGGAGGCCACTTTGAGTGATGCTGATGCCGAATCGATCAACAAGCGATTGCTGTGCTTCTTTGAGGGTCGCATCTGACTTGGTATCGTAATACGCCTGGAGAAATGCTGTGTGTTCGGGTGTCAAGGTTGGTGGAGGACCGGGAGATTTACCCATTGTACTTGGGAGATATGGCTCACCGTCGACAAATCGTTTCCAGTATCGCTGTGCGGTTCGTTCAGGGATCAACAAGTCGCGCCCAGCCTCTGCAGCGTTTAAAGTGACATTTTGGATTCTATCGATCAATTGGATAATTTCTGGATCTCGATACACTCGATGAGCTCCTATAGGAATTAAGAGTTTTGGATTAGATATCAGAAGCAACTAGAGGTTTAATGTTATTAAGTAAGGTTTAGTAATAGTAAGTAGCATACTTTTTGGGATGACAGGCTCTTTTGGAGGGTTTTTGCGAGGTCTTCCCCTTCCCTTTTTCACTGATTCCGTTTGGTTTTCTGCGGCTTCAGTACCAGGCGAAGTGGACGTTGGAGGATCGATTACCTTGGATGTAGAAATTTCCTGTGAATTACCAACCATTAATTAATAAAATATATAGAATACATATCATGTTCTACAGAATTATTGACCAATATATTTTGTAAGTACCTGCGATGTAGTTTTTATCTTGGTCATCGATACAAGGGAGTGTACACCACCAGTATGGCCACTAAATTCATCGGATACGATTTGGTACACGTCGTCTACTTCCATCTCCTCTTCATGCATATCAACGTCAGTATTGTATGGTAGCGTTAAATTTTTGATGGATAACATGGTGATAGTTGATGTAAAAAATCGAGTGATAATAATACTGTATGGACAAGTACAATAAATAAAATGATTCATACTTTTCAATTCTGTGAATTTGTTATTGAACAGAACTTGTAAGGTAACACCAAATGGGACAAAAAACAGTAGTTTTTTTAAATCCATTAGATCAACTCGCAATAATGTCACCCATGTTAAACCCACTAAGCAAGATACAGTTTGTAGCTAATTATAAAAAGTATCCCACCATTGTTACATAAAGCAAGTATTTGTTTAGAGACAACCAGCAGAGAAAAAAATATTTATTAATAAAAAAAAACTACGGATGTTGTAAAGCTGCCTCCAGAATACCATCATTAACCTTCGTCAAGAAGTGGTTACTCTTGGGAGCACGGGGCCGTTTGGGTGGTGGTGGCATGTGGGGGCGGTAGATGCGGATGAGTCTTGATGCCGTTCCCTTCGGCATCTTCACCTTGGCGCCGGCTTGCTCGATTGTAAGCCCATCCCAAAAATAGGCGCGCAGCACCACTACGACCTCGTCTTGGTTGTACCCGCGGCGGGGTGCTCGTTGCCGTCTTCGTGGTGGTGATGGCGATGATGGGGCAGAGGAGGCAGAGGAGGCGGAGGAGGATGGAGACCGCGATGCTGATGATGATGATGATGATGGTGATGTTGTAGTGTCTTCTTCAAAGTCACCAAAAGGAAGAGCCTTGCTCAATTCCTGAGTATTGTATACATCGAGACTGCCTTGCATGTCCACGTCTAATTCAAACTGCATGAGGTCGAGGGAGGAGTCGTTTGTAGAAATGATATCGGACATGATTAATAGTAAATTTAGAATGAGTTATTACAAGCAATGGATTTGAATCATCGGTTTATATACTTTTTTGTTCCGTACCTACAGATATATATAATTAAGCAATCCACAATGGTATCTACAACAGATGACAACATTCCATTATAACGCATAGACTTGAAGTTTCAACATAGAGTATATATGAATGCTACACCAGATGGGACAAAAAAATCACAGCAAAGCATAATTACGTGTAAGGTGCAAGTCAGCTAGAAAGGTCCCTCAGATGCAAAAAAAAATCTTAAAATAAAGTTTGGAATTGCCTTTATTGGAAATCGGAGAAATCTAAAGTTTGGGGGAGGCGACGATGGCTCTTGTACTTTTTCACTGCCCATTCAGCATGACGCATGTCGAGACCTCTGCTGTACATCTCGATAAACCTCCAGGCACGATTCTCATAATGGATCATGTGCTTGATGCTAATGCGTTTTGGAAGGTCCTTTACGCGTTGTTGCAATGATGAGAAAGAATAGTCACATTCGCGCCGAGTGATGCTTTTCATCTCAGCCCACACTCTTTCGATCCAGTTACACTCGCAATGGAATTTGGGATATAACTCGAATATCATGTGATGCTTCTCACGAATTTCCTGCAAGAGCGACTTCTGCTGCTGGAAATCTGGTTGGAAGGCTACGATATGTACTGCGCAGCAATTGACAGTTTTCTCTTGCTTGCAATGACGGATTAATCCCTGTGCGGGCCAAAGGTTCCTCTCCTTGAGTATGGCTTGAAGTCCCCGAGGCACACCATTAGCATCCACCATCGGCTGCACAATCCATTCTCCGTTGTTGCCATAGTAACCGCCGTTTCTTGATACAATCTGTTTTCCGCCCGGGCTCATATTCATTCTGTACGCATTAAGCGCATCATCGGGCATTGCAGAATGGTTGGAGCTCTGGTCAAAGCAGAAAACGCCAACGCAGTTAGGATGCAATCTTTGAAACTCTTCTATTGCTGATTCAAGCTGGTTGGCCATGTCGGTCTTTTTCCAATAGCCGTCGTTTTGAGCGCCAGGAATGATCGTCTTGCATGAAAAAAGACCATGGCAGGAACAAGCAAAAGCACTGAGCATGATTGCACGGCCCTGACCTTTCTTTCTGATCAGGCTCTCGTTGGAAGCCAAATACACGCCTCGCTTGCAGTCGTTGGCGTAGAAGTAGGTCTCGTCGTGTGTGACCAGTACTTTCTCATGCTCCCAAACCCTGGTAACCGCTCGTTCTGCTTCATCATCCTCATCATACCTCGTCATGAGCTCTCTGTGCTCAAGCATTCTCGTTGCCCATTCCTTGCGATAAATTACGACGTCTTCTCTTTCATGACCGTCGATGTATGGCGCTTGGGCTTTGTCTTCGATTTTAAACCCCCATTTCTTAAGGTATCGTCGTACGGTGGATTCAGATACGGCAATCCCAATGCGCTGTTCAGGGTTGGCCTCATCTAGTACGAGGTCATGCAAAATGAACTCTCGCAATGCAATAACTGTTCTTTTTTCGGGCTTCATTGACCTGAAAAAAGCAACGCATTTGTCCTTGATATGCTCGTCAGCAAGCATAGACGCGGTCTTGATGTGGGCTCCTTTGACAAAAGGTGTCAATCTCCCGGTTCTCAGATACTCGTTCGCCCAACCTCGGATCCTTTTCGCAAACCGTTGACCACGATTCCAATGCAGCGTGCTCAGCTTCTCAGATGCGCCTGTCTTCTCCTCTTTTTGTGATATCATCGTAAAGTAGTGATACAACGTGGCGAAACGCGCTCTCTGCAAACGATCAACATCAGGCGTTTTTCGATATAGGTCTGCATAAGGCCTAAGCGCTGCGATTGCTGATTCGACTTTGTCGTCATCGGCCCGCTTTTCCTCTTCTTTCTTGATCTTCATCTCGACCCTCTTTTGCCAAAACATCTCATACACGCGTAGGCAGCCTCGCTGCATTCTCTCTCTCTTTTCATCAGCCTTTTTAACTGTGCGCTTTGAGTCTTTGGCGTAATAGGTGTTGCGTCCTTTCTTATCAGCGCCAGGAACCCACATTAACGCGTCGCTCAGGCTTTTTTCCACGCTGACAAGGTCGACCTCAGGGATCTCCAAGTCGTATTCTTCGTTCTCGTCGTCGTCCGTGATTTCTTCTTCACTATCCTCGACATCGCTGACAGTCGCGTCTTCTTCGAGATACTGTGTCGACTCCTGCTCTGCCGCTTGCGTTACTCGAATCTGTTTGGCGCGTTTGCCCTCAACATAGTTAGATTTGCCAATTCTGGAGCGTTTTTTCGGTCTGGCCATGTTGAATTGGTGCAATGAAAGCTAATTTAAGTAATGTATAGAGGGATGGTATGGAAGTAAGGTGCTAAAATGCTAAGTTGCCCAGCTAAAAGTGACCAAATAAGGAAACTTCAGACGTTAATTGCTCAGCCAGTTTTTAAGCAAAAAAAATCAGTGGTAGTGGATTTTGTTCCTCTCCTCAAAAGCTTTCGTTTCCACTATCGTTTGCGGTGATCACGTGTGTTAATGAAAATTTATTAAGGTTTAAAGTCGGGGCTCATAAGGACCTTTCTAGCTGACTTGCACCTTATGTGTGAAGATCTAGTAAGAAGTATAATGCAGTGTTGCACGAACTGGGACGGCATAAAGTAATAGCGGAGGGTGATTCCATTCCATCTTATGTGGTTCCATTCCATTGTTTGAATAAGAAAATAAAATATAACAGCAAAGCATAGTAGCGTGTATGCGTGAGGATCTACCAAGAAGTATAATGAAGCGTTGCACGAAGTGGGACAAAAAAACGACAGCAAAGTATAATTACGTGTATGTGTGAGGATCTAGTAAGAAGTATAATGGAGTGTTGCACGAACTGGGACGGCATAAAGTAATAGCGGAGGGTGATTGCATTCCATTTCGTGCAACGCTTTATACTTCTTACTAGATCCTCGCTGTGGTTTTTTTTTGTCCCATTTCGTGCAACGCTTCATTATACTTCTTGCTAGATCTTCATATGGATACAAGTTATTAAACTTTGCTGTGATTTTTTTTGTCCCATTTCGTGCAACACTTCGTTATATTTTATTTTCATATACAGATAATGGAATGAAATCACCTTCCGTACTTTATGCCGCCCCATTTCGTGCAACATTTCATTATGCTTCTTGCTAGATCTTCATGTGGATACTCTACCCTATTCTTCTACAGTACTGTAGGTTTGCAAGGATCATATCTTACCTGAAAATTTCTGATTATAAACTTTCTTTTTACTCTATCTGTCTGAATTCTCACTACGTAGTCCTTTCCAGCATGGCAAGCATTGTCCTTTCTCATAAAGAAATACGTGAAGCTGTCAATGTCAGTGAGGGAGAAGACCCTTACATTGGTATGTTTATATAATCGAAGATTATATCCTTTGGCCACTATTCTAATGCTTTAATAGAGGAATTTATAAGAACCTTAGATGCAATGCGGCTGGAAGAAGATTACGAACCAGTCGACGAGCTCCCCTGTGTTAAGGCAGTTCAAGATCTAGTGCAACTGGTGGAACAGCTCCAAGAAGAAATCACAACACTGACAACTGTCAAAAAACGAACATATACTAAATGGAACAAGGATGATGAAGAAATCAAGAAAGCAATTAAAGATTGTGCCCTTGAAAGACGCGACTACGGTAGAACCAAAGTTCCAGCAGCTACAATGCATCGCTGGGTTATGCAATTTATCGATACTGAGGAAGGTCAAGCAGTTTTGCGAGAGCATCATTTGAAAACCAAATAAATGCATTTCTTTTGTCAAAAAATAATTTTTTTTCTTCATACAGTAGTCTGTCTCTTTATTTTTGTGAATCATCACAAATACTGGATAAGATAACCTTACAAACATCTATTACTGGATCTTTTTGGTGGTGTCACAAACCAGCAATATAGTTTAACGGCATATGCGTAAGAAAACTACAGGATTTTTCCTAATGATTGGCGGGGCTTTTTTTCCCATCATGGCGGGCCTTTTTTTTCATTTTGGCGTTGGGGGGTGTTTGTGATTGGCGGTGTGATTTTCGTGAATGGCAGGAGGAAAAAAATACAATGGCGGCCGAATTACAGATTGATGGCAGAATAATAGATTCATAAAGGCGGCCGTAATTTCAGGTTGATGGCAGAATAGTAAATTCATACTGGCGCTGTAATTATAACACTGGCGGCATCATTTATAAAAAATGACATTAGATACTAAAGGAGGTTCCTCTCCATTAAATACATCACAAAAGTGGGAAGATGTATGAGACAGTATAATAGGACTGGCAAGTTTCTACTAGATGATTAGCACATTGCCTTTATATATATCAACATAGATGCTTTGAGAACTAAGGGAAGAGCCGCAACAAAAGATATCGCAAACGAAAGTTAATGGTTATGTGTATGTAAAAGGTTTTTTTACAATGCAAGAGTTACTTCACATCACATCTACAAAAGCCGATCCTGCATAAGAGGCAATGCCCAGCGGACTTCATTGCAGCAATTGGCGTCCTTGGACTTCTGGACCTTTGAGTTCCATTCGAAATATGCTTTGACGATTTTATGTGTGGTCTCTACTGGCAGCTTGACTGGTCGTCGCTAAACTACATCCAGCAGCTCCTCTCATCTATTTCAGCTAGTAGCGAAATAAATCTTTGTCGAAGTATTTGCCATACTCGAGATCTGTTTAATAGCACTCTATAGACAGAAGCTATAAACGAAAGAACCAATTCTTGTTGTTGCAGGTATGCTGCTTTAAATATTTTTAAAATATAAAACTAGCTCAATCTCACACATCTCACTCACACCCACACCCACACTCACATTACAATATATCCATCAAGTCAAATCAACCAAGTAATTATTTTTTTAATTTTTTGTAGATTTATTATTGCGTTCTTTGGAAACATATCTTCCAATAGTTGCAATAGGAATGCCAGTTTGACGATAGATTTGTCTAACTGACATTCCCTGCTGGAAGTGGAAGTGGAAGATCAGGTCGATCTCTTCCTGCGTGACCCGCTGGCGTGGTCTTCTTTTTGGTACTTGGTCTTGGACCACGCCTTGTACTTGGGCCACGTCTTCCACCTCAGTCTTCTCCTCCGGAAACCAGTCTTGGACCTCGGTCTTCTCAT
>NW_026516856.1:0-58301 GCF_025766255.1 Zychaea mexicana | reverse complement strand
TTAATGTTTTTGGATACTTCATATGAAGTTCCGTGATACTTTTACTACTACTTCTGTCACTTTCTGCTCCTGCTTCCATTGCACCGAGTTCGAAAAGCGGGGTAGCAAAAAGCTGATCCACTTTTGTTCCAACTTTCTTCCGTGTGATGCTTTTATCACCACCCACTGGTCTGTCTTTGTTTTGTGCTTCTGAAGTTGCCTTGCTGGCTTTTTCACCACTAAAAAATATGAGAGTAACTGTGAGAATTTTGATTATATGGCATATGTGATTATTATGATTACCTGTTGGATACAATATTTTCGGATGAGTCGAAGCAACTATCCATAAAAGTCCATGCGCGTCTGATAAGGTCGGCTTCTGTACGGTTTTTTTCAAAGTATCCATGATACAACAACATAAGTGCCTCTTCTACAGTCAATTGCATCCAATGTAATTCTGATTCATGAACTGGATGATATCGAAAACTGCGAACATGATATACAAGATCCTAATAAATATATTCATAAGCTGAAGAATTTAGTGTTTCTGTTTTATCAAAGACATATTGTAAAGCAATTGTGCGTATATAAAAAAAGAACTTACCAAAACATATTCGCGTGTACCAAATAGTATATAGCCCAATTCACTAACGTTGTTTGGCATGAGCTTTGACTGGGTTGGTGATATCGCAAAACATGATCATTTCATCGATTGGTTACTATACTAAAGTTAGATGAGATATACGTTTTAGTAAATTCACAGATAAACAATACAGCCACCAAACAAATATGAATAACACTTCACTTTTCGAACAAAAGTACCTTTTCGTTTCGGAACCATAATGTTGAAACACATTATCCAAAATCATTTCTTTCCATTAAACACTTGATCCTTGATTCGTTTATGTGTAATGCAAGACAGGTAAAGAAGAATTGATGAACAAATAAGCAATTTGACTCGAATATATACTGAAGACTTCCTTGAATGTTGTACCATATGCTGTGATATAGGCCTGACGTTCAATTTAAATACATAAAATAGATACAGTCGATTTTGAATCCTGAAGCTTGTGAATGTATTTAAACTTGTCGGTATTGGTGAGAACCATATTATTTCTTGGATGATGGTGTTGTTTGTTATTTAAGTAGAATTTGGAGCAAATATTCTCAATTCAAAATCTGACCTTCCAATTCGTTGTCTTTGCTTGATACCATTTCCATTTTGTTTGTTCAGGTGATGCTGGTAATTCGGGAATTATAGGCCGTTTGTAATTTCGCAACTTGTTGAATTCCTCTACATTAAACCGTTTTACCCAAATAGGGTCCGTGAGAAGGGCTATAGAGATTGAATAGCATTGATTAGTTTTGAATACTATAATACTAGTATAGAACACTCAAACATCTATCAGCAACTTACTGTTCGTACTGTTGTTCCAATGCTACTACTTTCATCTCTTTTTCAAATATTTTCCGGTTTCAAGTCTCCATATGTTGCATTCTACCATTTTATCATAAACTGCAGTGATTCTTTTCTTTTGTTGTCTGTAGAAATGTTGGATTCGGTGAATAACAGTATGTTGCTGTTGCCATTACTCGTTTTTATTTGAGTTGACTTGATTACAACAATTGACTGAGTTCTTGCAATTTTGTTTGAATCTTGTAAGCACTAGTACAATGTAAAAGAATGTCGAAGGCAAGATTCAATCACTAGTGGGTTAATATTGTTACATAGTTCCGTTCTTATTCACTTGTTCACCTGTTGCAGTTTCAGTGAGATCCAATACGCAGCAGTAAAAACGTAAACATACCATTGACTGTTGTAGGGAAGGAGATTGTTTCAAACTTGGTTATTGTTCATTGTTCTTGTTAAAAGATCAAGAAAAGAAAGGGGAGGAGCAGAAGTGGATAATGTGCTTGAGATATACCAAAAAAGAGTGATAGGAAAAGAAAATGATTATATCCAAGGTTCCATTTCATCTATTTTGAAAGAAGAGAAATTGCTGGCTGGCTGGTCGGTTTTTTTTTTTTTGCAAGTTGAAAAAAGTAATAATTTTATGGATTACCTTAAACAAAAAATGATGTAAATAAAAAAGAAACAATAGCCTTGTCCATATGAATTAGTATGTCCAGATTGAATTGTGCTTGTCGTTGTTGCTGTTGTACGTGTACGTGGTTTGTTATTATGCAAAAAGACTGAGAAAAGAGTTTCACCAAAAAAAATGTCTAATTAAACTTGATTAAAAAAAGTATTTAATAGAATGGGAAGGGTCGATACCTGTGAAAAAAGATGTGTCATGACCTTACATAAAGGAAGAAATCTTGCTGGCCTACAAGTTTATGCGTAAGCCAGCTTTTTTTTTACTCATTACTTAATTTAAATGACTGTTTCACAATAATCAGCACTACCATATTATATTATATGAAAAAATTTGAGACATTGTATTCTTTGTTATTGACAGTTCCTAATTTAACTACTTCTATCCATACCTAACGGATTCATTGATGACTCATAATGTGAGTAATTACATAGATTTTGTGAACATTAATCTCTCTTCTTTATTCGCAGTTTAGATACGGACAAACCATTCCAAGTAATGGATCTTAGCAAACTAGTAGACAAATAGTAGCTTTTTATTATTTTAGCTATTTTGTGTAATGCCGCTCTTATTGCATAATGAATACTTTAATCTGTTTATTATAATCACTACTTGATAAAATTCAATCAATTGTTATTCTCTCTCTCTCTTTCTTATGATGCAATCATTCTTTCCAGTAGCTTACTGATTGACACAAACAAGACCCATAAATTATACAATGTCAAAATACCTAGTTAGAGGCAAGCAGTGGTTTTCAAATTATTATAGTTTACTTAACGCTATCCTTTCATGATATACATATTCCACTCTGGTAATTTCAAATGTCTGTCTCCTGTTGAGCCAACTCTAGAAAAGAAAGAATAATAACTAGTAAAGAAAAATGAAGGTTGTGGCAACTATATTTGTTTTCAGAAGAAGACTAGTCAATAATGCCATTTATAATACGGCGTTCTATGATGCTGTCATGGATATGCACCACAACTTAACACAACACTGGAGTTCTTCTACATTTGTATGCTTTGCTTTTAAAAAAAAGCCATTGACTAATAATAGATCCTTATATATAGACTGAATCATGTTATTGGACAGAGAAGGAGGTGTGCTTGATTATCTGCGAGCAAGCATTTAATGTGCAGAACTGATATGTATTCAGCACACCTTTTTTTTAATCTTATTTATTATTGCAGCCAAATTGAACTTTACAGTGTTTTTTTTTAAAAAAACTATCATTGATACTTTCAATAAATTGAGTAAACTATGTATCTTTATCAAAGTGGCGAAGTGGTGTATGTATGTAAAGAATAAGAACAGGAAGATAACAGCATATTTTGAGGGATAATTTGTGTCTTTATTTAAATTGTTATAGTCACTTTAATTGTCTCTTCTCTGCCACTGCATTTTGATTTTCATATCATTGCGGTAAAGTACTTGACAGATAAAAAAGTAAAACATTCTTTGGAAATATTACAGAACAATGTCGACAAAAGAAGAGGAAATGTAGCGTCAGGCGTGTACTAAGAGTTGAGTAATAGAAAAAAAGGGGGAAAGAGAAAATACAGACTTTCTGAAAAGAGTGTTATATGTAAAAAGATAAAACTGTCTTATAAAGATGTAATGTCAGGTATGTAGTAAGAGTTAGATGATAGAAAGAATGTAACAGTGTCGGCCCAGATACTTACAATCGGGAACGTGAATGGGTAGACAGTGTGGATCAATAAATTAGGTGAGACTCGGATATATCAAAGGATAAAACGATGGGGATCCATATAACTCAGGATCCCGTCTTTATATATACGTTGAGTAATAGGGGGCTAGCTATCGTCTAAGTATTGATCTATATCATAACTTCTATCTAGAATATCCACGCCTATTACTCCATATTCAACCATGCGGTTGACCGCAAGTCATCCTATCGTCTGAACCATGCGTTGTCGATCGTCAACCATGCAGGTTCGATATCGTCGTAACGGTATGCATCGTTACAAAGAAGAAGAAAGATAAAATGAAGCTTTGTTAAAAGAGAGGTTATATTCATATATATACAAAAAAAAAGAAAAAAAAGGGGTCATTATTAAGATAGTTCACAGATTTATTTTTTCAATCTCAGAAAACATTTAAATAAATAATATTATTTGAAAGGAGAGAATACACCAAGAACACCACAAAATATATGTTGAATATAAAAGGTAAAATGTAATTGTCTATATGCCATGTTGAATCCCATAAATTCCTTCAACTCCTTTATTTTTTATCTAACTTTCCTCCAGCAGTTTATTGTCATACAAAGGACATAGTCTATATATTTATTAATCTATATCCATTTTTTGAAATTATTTACTATATCAGATATTGCATCATTTTTATTAATTTGTTTTGTATAATCCGATAATATATAAGTATATTCATATTTATTTCCATCTTCTGATTTGGTAATCATCTGTACTAGGTTATTCTTTTTTAATTTAAATTCTACATTTATGATTTTATAATTATATTTATTTTTATTAAAAAGTTTTGATGAACAAATGATCTTTTTATATCTTTTAAGAATTTTTTATTTATAAATGGATTATCATTCATTGTAATGTTTATGTTGATTATATTTTTATTATATAATTAAATTCAATTTTATAATATTTAATCTTTTAAGAACTTTTTCCATAAATTATATTCTCTATTTTTTTTTCTCCACTGATACTCTCTCATATATAATAATAAATCTTTCTTTGTTCTACATCTAGGTATAATACTTTGCTTTAAACCATTCCATGTATGGTGCCCGCCACCTAGAAACGTAAATGTTTGGACCAGTTTTCAATGTTTTATTTCAACTTTTTTCACTTATACAACCCACTTTTTTGATTTCATAGAACGATAGAGAGAGGCTCAAAGAATAATTCTATGAAAAGCTTTTATTTACATACGAGCAAAAAAAATGAGAAATAAAGTGTCGAAGTTGGGGTCGATTTGAAGATTTAGCAGAGGATTTTGTCAGAATGTCCACCCTACTATACACTATAGTATATGACATTAAATCGGCGATTTCCATATTAAGAAGGTAGTGTAACATTAGTGATAAGCGCTGGTGCAATATATACCTCAGCCTTCCAATTCTAATCAACATTGACTGTAATGGTGCCATGTAAATTATAAGTAGGATGACAGTTTGATTGTTCCTTTTTTTTTCCAAAACATTCCATACAATGGGGAGACTCAACAAGTACCAGAAGCACCTCAAAATGTGCAAGAGTCAAAGAACACAATCAAGTAATTTTCTTGTACATTCAAAGAGAACTGTCAGTTTCTAAGAATCATGTAAGATGCATTATATGAGAGCAGTTTGTTTATTTTTATCCTCTGAGAAGCGAATTTTCAATGGATAAATATCGCTTAACTAAAAATGGAAATTTATAATGGCAGAACTTTAAATTTTTGAAATGTCCACTTGTTGTTTCTAGGTGGCGGGCACCATACCTTCTATTGTATTTGTATGAACTCCTGTTTTTGGATCTTTAAAATGCTTTTTATGATTAACTGTTTCATGTTTATATCCTATATTTTTTAGATTATTATATCTTTTCCATTTATCAGTATATATAATACTTCCTTTTTTAACATATTTTCTAACAATATTATCAATTCCATTAATATCTCTTTTATCAATTTGTAAAAGAAATAAATTCTTATTCTCATTTTTTATTTTATTTTTAAGGAACTTCTCTCAATTCCCCCAATTACCCATGCACCTTCAACTTTATGACCTCTATTATTCTTTCTTTTAGCAAATTTACTTTCATCAATTTCTACTATTTTATTTCTTCCACCAATCTTTCTATGTCTACTAAAATAAATTTTATTTTTTAAATATTTTCTATATATTTTGTTATATGATGTTACTGTGTTTTTACTAATTTGTAATGTTGAGGCAATACTACTATATGCATTTTCAGGATAAAATAATTTAAAATATGCAATTGTAAATTTAAAGGTAATTTCATTTTTGAAAATATAGTACCATGTAATAGTGAATATGCTTTACGACATTTATAATTTTTATATATAAACACTTTTTTATTAATATATAATTTTGTATCTGAATTACATGTTAAACATTTATTAATTTTGTTTATATAATCATTTTCAATTAAGTATAATAATGCCTTTTCTTCATTATGAAATAAATCTTTTAAATTTATATAAGGTTCTGTAAACATATTTCATGATTATTTTATTATAAATAAAAAATTCAATTTTTTGCTTTTTCAGTAATTGAGTTTTAATTTAATATTCTGTGAATTATGTTGGGATACATCCAAAAAAAGTTATGAGGTTGTCAAAGAAGATGATGCAATGACAGGTATGTAGTAAGAGTTTCGTGATAGAAAGAAAAAGAGAGGTAAAATGAGATTTTGCTAAAAGCACGGTTATATATATATATATACAAAAAAAGAATAAGGAAAAAAATTATGAACTTGCTGAAGATGATGACATAGAAGATGATGAAGGTGAAGGTGATGGTGTTACGCTTCCTTCGCTGAGTTTTCTTTTTTTATAATTTGGTTTTGTTGCTGTGGATGTGAATGATGGCTCCAATCGTCGTGGTAAAGGTGCTTGGAAAGTAGATTTCTTTTTTGGCTTTTTTTCAACTGCTCTTTTTGTTTCTTCCATTATATGCCTTGAAGCCCAAAGTGTATGAAGAAGAGTAAAAAAGTCTATGAATGAAGCAGCAGACATTGGATATGGTAACCAGTCAGGTAACTTGGTTACCCTGCTAGCATAACCAGTGGGACAGTCCAGGACAAGGAATTGAAGATAAAGGCCTAGTAACCATATGTTAGAATGCTGTATACAAACACAACCAAGTTACTTCGATTGCTTACCTGAAATGATGAAGCCACAAGTCTTTATTTGGCGCAATTGCACCGGATTGTATCGTTCCATTTCAACGGCCATGTCTTTTAATGTTTTTGGACACTTCATATGAAGTTCCGTAATACTTTTACTACTACTTCTGTCACTTTCTGCTCCTGCTTCCATTGCACCGAGTTCGAAAAGTGGGGTAGCAAAAAGCTGATCCACTTTTGTTCCAACTTTCTTCCGTGTGATGCTTTTATCACCACCTACTGGTCTGTCTTTGTTTTGTGCTTCTGAAGTTGCCTTGCTGGCTTTTTCACCACTAAAAAATATGAGAGTAACTGTGAGAATTTTGATTATATGGCATATGTGATTATTATGATTACCTGTTGGATACAATATATTCAGATGAGTCGAAGCAACTATCCATAAAAGTCCATGCGTGTCTGATAAGGTCGGCTTCTGTACGGTTTTTTTCAAAGTATCCATGATACAACAACATAAGTGCCTCTTCTACAGTCAATTGCATCCAATGTAATTCTGATTCATGAACTGGATGATATCGAAAACTGCGAATATGGTAATATAAGTCATCCAAAGTTTCCTAATGTATTTTTTCGCACGTTAATACCGAAGAATCTAGTGTTCTGTTTCATGCTTTTACTTACTTTGCCTTCGAAAGACTCCATAAACTGTTCAAGTGGTGCTGGTAATTCAGGAATTACTGGTACTATGTAATTCCACAACTCGTAGAGTTCCTCTGCATTGAACCGTTTTTCCCAAATAGGGTCGGTGGGGTCCATTATGACCGAATGTGCAGGGCTATAAAGATTTAATGATATTGATTAGTCTTCAATACTATAATACTATGCTACTATAGAACACTCGTCATTTACTAAGCAACTTACTGCTCGTACTCTTGTTCCAAAGCTACTACTTTCATCTTTTTCTCAACATATTTTCTGGTTTCAAGTCTCCACATGTTGCTTTCTATCATTTTATCATAAACTGCAGCGATTCTTTTTTTGTCATCAGCATTTAACTTTTTAGCTTGTTCAGAGCTGTCTGTAGGGGTGGTAGGGGTTGGTTGTGATGGCGGTAAGGTGATAGCACGCTCGGCGAGAGCTTTCTCTACTTGTATCCAATTTGGTGGTTCTTCATACTAGGGCAGCAAAGAAAAAAAATCATAAGATAAAAAATACAAACGCGACAATAAAAAGTACTAGTTTTTCATACCAGAAATGCTTCAAAGTCCTTAGCAGCCCTATTGAATCGCGAGATCCAACTGTTCTTGTAATCTTCGCTATTTTTTGTATTTGCAACAATAAACTCCAGGTTATCCTCAATAAAATCAGCTAATGAAGCCTTCTTGTTGCTGCGGATAATATTTGAGATATAGTTTTTGATGGCTATTACAACCAGTTATTTAGAATTACCTAGCATCTATTATTGTTAATCTTTTTATTACCTGTGTTGCAGTTTCTTTGTGGTGAATTTGTTGACATGGCAACAGAAGTTAGGAGGAACCTGTTGTGTTGTTACAGGATTTTCCTAATGATTGGCGGGGCTTTTTTTTTACATTGGCACGGGATAGTTTTGAAATTGGCGTTGGGGGATTAAACCAGACGACGGGTGTAATTTTAATTATTGGCAGAGTTCGTAATTCTTTGATGGCCGATGTGAATTTTACTTTTGACATCTTCATTTTAATTCCATGACGACATTCCTTTTTTTAATTTCCTTTTTGACATACTTTTCGTCTTTTCTTATAACAACAGCAACAATAACAATGAATTTATTTAAATATTAAAAAAAAAACTACAACATCTGCTCCTCAAGGAGACATCGAGGCACAAACGACAGTGAATGCTTTATCCATCCTTGACAATCCTTGGAGTAACCAGACGCGCAGATTGTTCGATCCGTGGTATCAAGGGATCGTCGGAAGAAAGCAAATTGCGCTTAACACCTGCCTTAACTTTGGACCAAAATTCTTCAATAGTATTCAGAAAAGGGTTATAAGGAGGGAGATACAGTAAAGTAAAGCCCTGCTTAGCAACAGCATCCTTTACCTCTTGTGTCTTGTGAATAGGAGCGTTGTTCATGATTAAAGTTCTTCCATCCGTGCCATTTTCCTTCAAGACCTTCATTACCACCTCCAAAAATTCAATAAAGTGCTCCGCCCTCGTACCAATTTTGCCCACTACTTTTTGCTCGCCACTACGCGTTTTACGTATACTGAGAATGACTACTAGATGGCTGTCGTGAAACCGTTGTAGTTCATAATAATAGAAAATGTAGAGTTAAAACAGCTTAAGTGTGCTAGTATATTGTTTATAAACTACTTCGGTTTATATATTTGGTAGATACATACTGAAGTTATATTTTCATTGCCTTAGTTATGCCCGTCTACCTATCATTTTTTGTTGAACCCAATGGTTTAGATGTGCTTTCCACCCACTCGTAGTTTGTGCCAGAATAAATTGAATTTGCCTTGGTTTTGTTGACTGGCGTACCATTGTGGTCCATGTGGTTGAACCTGATGCCATGTTGAACTCCACTGAACTTGAATTTTAAAGGTATATTTTTGAATTCGCTGGCAGAGTGGTGGGGAGGATGGTATGGCCCGCAAATCTTGCTTCCACCAATTTGACTTATCATGGGATTACAGCCGCAAAAAAAAAGCAAAGATTTATAAGATACAGAATACAAACATAACAATTTATATGTACTAGTCGATCGTACCAGATTTACTTTATTCTTCTAGCAGCTTGGTTTATAACAAGGCCCAATTGTTTTTGAAATCTTTTTCCATTCCTGAAACAATGATCTCCAAGTTATCATCAATAAAAGCATTTCATGAAACCTCCTGTTGCTGCGGATACTATTAAAAATGTAGGTTTAAATGACGATCATACCCATCTATTTAGTATTCACTTGATGCTATCACTGTTATATTTTTACCTGTTTCCCAGTACGAAAGGTTTTCAGTTTGCAAAGAGTTTGTGCCATTGATACAAAAGTAAAAAAAAACCTGTTGTCAAGGTTGGCCTTTGCTGGTTTCTTTCTTAGCCTAATATTTCGTGCAAAAAATGAGAAATGGTAAAAGTTGTCTCGACCAACTTTTACAAATTACTTGAAAAAGGAAGAAAAAAAAGAAATAAACTCGCAAGCATAGAGAGGGACTTGGCAAAGGCGAAGTCGACCAAGTATGCATCCATAACTCACTCGCAGCATAGAGAGGGACTTGGCAAAGGCGAAGTCGACCAAGTATGCATCTACAATCCGCTTCAAAAATAAATCGCAAACATAGAGAGGGACTTGGCAAAGGCGAAGTCGACCAAGTATGCATCTACAATCCGCTTCAAAAATAAATCGCAAACATAGAGAGGGACTTGGCCAAGGCGAAGTCGACCAAGTATGCATCTACAATCCGCTACAAAAATAAATCGCAAGCATAGAGAGGGACTTGGCAAAGGCGAAGTCGACCAAGTATGCATCTACAATCCGCTTCAAAAATAAATCGCAAACATAGAGAGGGACTTGGCAAAGGCGAAGTCGACCAAGTATGCATCTACAATCCGCTTCAAAAATAAATCGCAAACATAGAGAGGGACTTGGCCAAGGCGAAGTCGACCAAGTATGCATCTACAATCCGCTACAAAAATAAATCGCAAGCATAGAGAGGGACTTGGCAAAGGCGAAGTCGACCAAGTATGCATCCATAACTCACTCGCAGCATAGAGAGGGACTTGGCAAAGGCGAAGTCGACCAAGTATGCATCTACAATCCGCTTCAAAAATAAATCGCAAACATAGAGAGGGACTTGGCAAAGGCGAAGTCGACCAAGTTTGCATCTACAATCCGCTTCAAAAAAAAAACCAATCATAACAAGGATAAGGAAAAGCTAAACTTAACTGTAATCTACTAAAAAAAAACTTGAAAAGTAATTTAACACAATTGAGCACGCGCAAGAATGATCAACATAATTCAACGAACTAAAACCATTATATACGATATCAGTGAAATGGTCATGTACAGGGTTTTCAAAAAGTAATGTCGCGCTCTGTAAAAAATTGCTTAGAAATCAAATGTCGCATTTTCTGCCTTAGTAAAAAATATAAATTCCACCAAACGGAACTTTTTTTCTTTATTCTTTTTTTCAGCTATATAATCGAAACTATACATCATTGAAATTATAAATCATTTAAACTATATAACATGGCACAATTTTTTTATGAAGATGGGAAGGGAAATGCTGTAGATGAAAACGGCAGACCTGAACCTATAGATTACATTGTCGACCAGAATGTATTTGCACTTGAATCACTCACATCCCACACCGAATATTTACAAAATGCTGCCTCCACAAGTATTACAAACAATGTATTCGAGCATTTAGATCATGCGAGGCATGAGACAGATCAGGACTTGCAAATGAAAGAAATTAGTGAAAAGCGTTCATATACTCGATATACGAATGAAGATAAGGCTAAATTCTTTAAATTGAAGATAGAAAAATGCATGAGTGCTTCAGCAGCAGCTAAGCAGTTATGTATACATATTCGTGCCGCACAGAGATGGGTAAAACAGTATGAAGAGGATCCAGATTCGATATTTGATAGTAAGAAGAAACTAGGTCGCAAACCCATCCTTATTGAGGAAATAAAAAGACAATCCTTCGGCTGTGATTGAAGAAATAACAGACTATCTAATAGATAAGTATAAGTCTACGGGTCTAAAAGTCTCTCGCAGAACGGTTCATAATTTTAGACAACAGGATACAACTTATCGTTGAAAAAGGCAGAGTTTCACTCTGTTGAAAGAAATAGTCCAGAAAAGATTAACGAACGCTACGATCGTGTTCGTGAATGGGATCTAACAGATATGGATTTCTTGACTAACTGCGTGTTTATTGATGAATCACCATTCCATATCAATATGAAACGTACAAGAGGTTGGTCAAAGGTAGGTACTCCTGCTATAGTAACAGTGCCAACTACTAGAGCAAAAGCCACAACCTTATTAGGCGCTATTTCTGCCTCGGTTAATCAAAGCTAGTGTGAGAATACCTCGTCCTAATAAGAAGAGAAAGGCTGGTCAAGGATCTAAACTTCTAAGCACTGGAACTGTAACAGGCCATTATATTAGCTTTTTGAAAGAAACATTAGATGAAATGGATAAATACCCACAGATGAAAGGTCATTATCTGATAATGGATAATGCACCTATTCATACTTCTACCGATATTGCGAAATATATCGAATACCGTGGATACCGATATGGATATCTTTCTCTATATTCTCCTGAGCTAAATCCTATAGAACAGCTTTGGTCGGTTGCAAAGAGTAAGATGAAGCGTCAACGATTCTTACAACAAGAGACCTTGACTACAAGAATCCGTGAAGCATGTAATAAGGTAAGACCTTCAGATTTCAATGGGTTTGTTTCCTATTCACACAGATGCTTAGAAAAGTGTCGTAGAAAAGAGAGCCTATAATACTTTGTGTAGTAATGACAGTTATCATTGCAGTTACATAATAATGATAAGATAAATAAACAGTAAGTATAAGGTAAGTAAAATATTTTTCTTTTCTTTATTACAAGGAATCATCAAAACTTTATGAAACTATTATTTAAGAAGGCTTTTTTTAGATAGCTTTATACTACGTTCCTAGTATTACTTCTAAAAACAGGCGACATTTATTTCAGAAAATGCTCAATTTTGAAACATGCGACAAAATTTTTGCTGCCAAGCGACATTGATTTTTATTTGTATACGACATTAATTTTTACAGAGCGCGACATTACTTTTTGAAAACCCTGTAAGTGAAACTGTACACTTCCTTGAGCATGCAGCTTTTTTGGCGAGCATTTCTAGGAACAACGATCCATTACAACCACAAGATCTACCAAATTGGCAGTTCAGCTGCGGATGGATAGACTAAACTATAAACACAGTTTTGTATACAAACGACGAATGCGCAATACTGCGCTGCCCTCCATATACACTGCTTTTGCACTAGTAATGCGATGCTAGTCGATAATATCACTGACTATGGTGAATACAACTTTGTAAACAACAAGATAATGAATCCATACATTGTTGGAATTTTATTTTTTAGCAAAGACTAATACTAGATTTGGATGCTCCGCAAGTGGCTGCATAACGTACACTTTAGCATGACCAGCTGCACACATTTGGCAAGTTGTGAGTACCTACTACAATTAAATGCTTTAATGGTAACACAATTGACATTATTACGTCAAATGTTTTGAGTTCAATGCAACCAACGCTACTACTATTACATGTTTATCTATTTTTTCATATTTAATTTGATATCTGTTCATTCGAATGGTTTTGTTATTTTCAGTTGCTCAAACATTCAATTGCCTCATAGGCACCGTTGGTCGCAATATCTGAAGGAGGGGAAAACGATGTATATTTGAACCTCCATCAAGTCCAACAGAGCATCCGAAAATGCCAAAGCTTCGTAGAGCTCAGGTGGCTGCTCTTGAACAATTGCTTGATTCAAGTACGGAACATTGTAACAATTTGTGCTATCGAATATCACGACTACAAGAAACAACAAAAAAACGCCCCTCCTCTTTTCCCTGTTTAATGGATCGTTTGGTATACCTGCTCGGGGAATATGTCCGGTATGATGGAGTTCTTTAACAGCCAAATTTATAAAGCTACTATATGTCTTTTTCACAAATCGCGTACTTCCTAGATTCATCCAGCTGCGTAGCGAATGATTTACTAGAAAGATAACTGAATCTAGACAAACAGAGCGCAAACGGTTACAAAAGATGTCTATTTTACCTACTATTGATATGATAGGGCGGCAACGAACTCCACATTTGTATATATATATATATATATATATATATGTTGAGACATTATTCGCGGCTTTACAAGAAGAAACATCTCATTGTGGTAATACTGACCTTGGAGATATATAAAAATCTTAGTACACATGGTGACCAAGTAATTCAAACAAATACAACATCGTCCATATTTGTTCATTTATCCCAATCAAAACAACCATTGTTCAGTTATTCCACATCTTATTCCATACAACAACTTATTCAGAATTCCAAGAGACCACAAGTTTTATTTAGTAGCCTTATTGTTATGCATATACAAGCTATACAGCAAGGCAAAATAAAAGAAAAAAAGCAAAATAGGCAATCTGCAAAACATAGTAGTAGTGATCAACCACGCCGGAACATACTTTTACCTTGGACGCTTTGCACACCGAATTTGCCTTTGGACCCATTATTCAATCCATGAATCCGTGTATTCCCGCCCTCCGCCGACTTTATCGGCGCCGGAAAGGAATCGATTACTGGTCCATTCATATACAACGACGAACGTGTCATTATCTCAAGCAAATGTTGGCACCACACTGCGAAGGATTTCAATGCTTGAGTTCTTAGCCCTAACTTTACAGGGAAATATGACATAAGCACCAAGCATTCGGGATCATAGCCGCACATCTTACATACGATCAAGAGTCCAAGCAGCACACAGGATTCAATTGTCGTTGCTCCTCCGTGATTCCCGGGGTCCCCGAAAAGATATAAATCGTATCCGAATCTTTGGACTCCCAATATTCCAGACTCTCTGATTGGCATTGCACGTCGTAATTTAGCAGTCATCAAGGTCAGCGGTACACTTGTTAAGCCGTACGACGTCGTAGCACTCTTGGAATTCGTAAGCGCTCAACCGGTTTCAATGTTATTGCGCCCTGCTAACAAGCATCACAACAGCGCAGGCGCTTATTCATTTAGCATTATCCACCGCTGGATTGACCCAGTTGATGCATATCAGTTCTCCAACAGCACCGGCTCTCTTTTCGGCATGAAGGGTAGAATCTTATGTAGCGGGAAGCTGGACTCTACATTGTAACGCCAAAAGATGCTTTACGCTTTTGGTAACCTATGCTTTTTTGCATGCTCTTTGCGGATCAATAGCACTAACAACTTCGTTGGATTTCAATACATCGTCAAAGTACATTGTAGCTCTCTGTAAGAGGTTGAGGTACTTTTTATCCGCTATCTTGTTTTGTCAAATGCTTTGTAACATCATTCCTGCTTGGTTACTTGTAAATGTTTAACGGGTCAGTAGTTACGAGTCCTCCTGTTTGGAGCCATGTTGGATACTGGTAGTGCTGCTTTAGTTCTTTGAAAGATGTGCAAGAGGAAGAGTAGAAACCGCGGGAGCAAGTTGAAACTAGAAACGTAAGTTTGCTAGCGGTGGGCTATGATATTTATATGCGAATGTTATACGACTGCCTCGCAGCGAATTTCCGATGCGTGCTGCCGAGACAGCTCAAGTAACGTGTTGGCTCATTGAACAAATTGAACAAGAAACATAGAATGACTGCAGGTTGAATGAGACAAACATAGATTTGCTTTAGCTGTAGTCCGATAGGAGCTTTTTGCAAGAATAGAGTATGGTCATCTTTTTCCCATTATTCTCATTATATGTAATGATGCATGCTTCCGTCTTGTAATACCCCACGCCGGATTTTATATAGATTCTGTACCTGTGGTAATATAGTCCTTAAAAAACTTTCTGCCTGTGACCTTTTTGATTGATGCGTCTCTGTATATTATTTTGCTGTACTCCAGAGTAATAATGGTGCACTGATTTGTTGAAAAAACTGAACCCACAGAAACAACGTTTGAAAGAAAAAAAATCATTACAATGCTATTCAGGTAGAAAATAGCAATCGTATTAATGAGGCATACTATAAGCGGGGTAAAACGCTCTACTACTTTGTTAGTAGTTGCAATGAAGAAAACCATAAACTTCAAGTAATGCAGTTGAGTGTTAGTCGAATATAATCTGCTGTTGTGTTGTGGAATGTCCTCTAGTCCAGCAATTTATTTTGCTGCTGTAGTAGAAGTTCGAGGAGTGTAAACTGAAGCAAAGCTGTTTTGCAAATATTGAAGCACTCGATTACAGTGTGTAACATGAATAAAACAGCACTCTTGTGAGCTCATGCAAAGCCCTGTGATAAATTTTATTATTCAAAACATTTTTTCCTCTCTTCAAGGTTTGTTCATTGTATGATATATGCATACAAAAATGTAAAAAAAGGTACATATGTCTATATATGTTCTTATGTATGTGTACAAACAAATGAGTGTCGTTCTCTTTGTTCTTTTAAGGAACTAGCGTTTGACCTGTTCCTACAAACCGTCAAATGGCGCATGCTTGTAGTTATTGCTGCAATCGAAACCAGTACCCAGGTTACTTGCACTTTAGCAATAAATAGAACCGCCAGCCTCCTTGAGCGTCTGAACAATAACCACTTAAACTAAACCGGCGACATCCGTTCTTCATTCAAAATAAGCTAAAAATATATCGCATTTGGGGTTTCGATTCGCCCGGAAGGTTAGAGTGGCGAAGTCTGCTGTTTCTTATTATGCGCTCTGGTCTTTTACTTGTCATGCTCCTGCAATTCAAAATAATGTGCGCAAAAACGGGGGGAGAGCGACGACAACAAGACTTTTTGTGACCATGACGCCACTGGTTTGTTTACTGCGTTAACAAAGGAAGCGAGATGGACCAATTTATATTTAGAGACAATGGTTAATTAAAAACCTGTATATAAATATTGAGTAGTTGTTATATAATTACTGCCAACATTTACCTACGCTTCTTTCTTTGAATTCATCTAGCATCATCATTTAAACCCGCAATCCATTGTAATAATATTCTCATTTACACTTACATAATGCATATTACCCCATTGCCTTTGTTCGTCTTTTTCTTTATATATCTGGCAGTTATCGCTGTTGTCAATGGCTACGAAACTCATTACTTTGAGTTAAACATTACCCGTGAAAGTATTGATCCTGACTGTTCTGGGTATAAAGGCGGCAAACTTCTGGTGAACGGTCAATTGCCGGGACCACCCATTGAAGTGACGACAGGCGACAGAGTCAAGATGCTGGTACGAAACTTATTACCAAAGCATGACCCAATCGTGTTCTCCGAAGATTCGGTGCTCGGTGGTCATTCGAACGATGTTGCTATTCATTGTCACGGAATTCGTCAAATAGGCTCCAACGAAGCCGATGGTAAGAGCTCTGATAACCCAGCACTGACTTGTACCTTTCACTTTCCCCAATGTCAAACTTTCTCATACTGACCAAGAACAACAAATAATAGGCGTACCATTCTTGACACAAGATCCTATAAAGCCACAAGATAGCTACTTATACGACTTTCGAGTGACCGAGCAAGCGGGAACTTTCTTTTACCATATGCATGTCCTGGCTTCAGAAGAAACGGTGATGGGCGCGTTTATCGTCTACGAATCCAAGGATGCCAACCCTAGACAACGAAGAAGCAGTCATGATAGACTCGTCGCTGGGCCGTACCATTACGATGAAGAAAGGACTATTGTGATGAGCGAGTGGTGGCACAACACATCGGATGAGATTGCAGAGTACATGCTTGGTCCTAAATTTCACGGTATTCCCGAAGCACACAGCATCTTGTTGAATGGACAGACGCTATACCATCCAAAGCATCCTAAGGGCCCTGATTGTGGTGGTTACTCGGTCATTTCTGTGGACCCAGAAAAGACATACCGTATCCGCGTCATTGGTGCCATGGTGTTCCGCACTCTTGGATTTGCTATTGCTCATCACGATCTAACCGTCATTGAGTCTGACGGCACTCTGCTCCAGCCATATGATGTGCCGTACTTGGAAATGACACCAGGACAGCGCTTCTCCATTTTACTGCGTCCTGCTACTCAAAATCACAAGCGACAAGGCGACTATACAATCAATACTATCCGCCGTTATGCTGCAGGCGTAGATCCAGCTTCGAACGGAATGGCCATCCTGCGATACACATCGTCTGACTCGTCATATGACCGTCCTCATCACCATCAAAAAGCTAGCAGCGATGACACATTATACGACGGGGTATCAATATTTTCCACGCCTCACGATAAATACAAGTTTCCTCCAGACATGTCATACTGGTACTGGTCGAAACTTAGGCCAGTCGAGCCGGTGGTATCGGTTCTCAAACGTAAACCATCTCGGACACTTATATTAGACACTGGAAGCAAAAAGTTGCCGACCGGGGCAGAGCGCTGGTACGTCAATGATGTCGTCTTTACGGATCCCAAAGAAACCCTTTTGACGTCCACCATGTCGGGAAAGCGACAAGAACAATATCGACTGCCTAAAACTGGAGCAGCATCACGTCAGCGGACCAAATCAATCTCTACAACTGGATACGATCCATATCTGGATACTTATCCTTTGGAGTATATGGAAGTAGTCGATTTTGTGATCCAGTCTACGTACGTAAAAGGAGGCGCGCCCTGTCGAAGTCATCCTTGGCATACGCATGGCCATTCGTTTTACGAGCTTGCTTATGGCTCCGGTCTTTACGACGAAACAACCGATGGTGATTTACGCAATGTGCCTCACCCATTTTTACGGGATGTTGTCTTGGTTTACCCGGCTGAAGACTTAAGGGTATCAGAAGCTGCAGCAAACGGTACAGTATTACCGTGTGGCTGGACGAAAATACGCCTTACCGCCGACAACCCTGGCTTTTGTAAGTAATACTCTTCCTGAAATAATATACGGGGCACATGACCACATATGTATTTCTCATCAATTACACCTTGCTTTGCTTAGGGGCTACACATTGTCATAATGCTTTCCACATGCTCATGGGCATGATGTTCACCATGGAGATCGCTCCTGAGCTGCTGCTGACTGAAGCGGGCAAAAATTTAACAATGTCCTGATAATACTTGTAAATAGAATATAGCAGTTACTCCTCCTCCTGTCCTCCTCCTACAAAATGAGCTTTTGTATTATAGCTTTCAATTTACAGCGACCAGTTCATAACACGTTAAGTTAAGCTCCATCTATATATAGCTTGTTCTCACTTTACTGCTCAGCAAAAATGGCATACCAAAAATCATGTTACTGCTCTATGCATATCGATGAATGCGTCTACTACTTGCAAACTTGTTTTTTGCTCTGATCAGACTGCGCCTCATTAAAAACCAGCAGGATTCGTCTATTTAATCTCACTGGTTGTTATGTCTGAAGAGTGATGTTATAGCAGCATAGAAAACAATTATCGAGATGGCGGTGAGCTCCAAATTACCAAATACAAGCACGGTGAAATACAACGATTCCTTGTTACTTGCTAGATTCCTTTGACCAGCTTGCAGTCAAAAAAAAACATATAATAAGTGCTATGTACCATCATGTCGATATGATGGCAACACTATACTGGCTCAACTAAAAAAAAAAAAAAACAGAACAATTGTCGAGCTTTATCTTTGAGGTAGGATCCAAATTTATCTAGAAGTTTTAAAACGAAAAAGGTCATCTCTCTGGAAAGAGACGAAGAGCTGGGTATAGGTATTGACTGATATTAAATAGTAAAAATCCTACTATACCAGCGAAAAGATTTCATTATTAACTATCTTGCTTCTTCTTATAAAAACAGTGGGATGATGATAGAATATGCAACTCAAAAAAAAACAGTAGCATTAACCATATCTTCCATGTTTTCGAGTTCATCTAACAAGCCGGTGAATGACAGTTATGTTGCTACTTGTGTTGATTATGCTCAAATTATGCAATGTCACAGAAGGAGGAATATTCTCTGCATCTTCCTAGGTTACTAAAGACAAGTGAACTAGAACAATAAGATGAAAAGTGTACTTTTTCTCTTTCACTTAGCGTCCTTATTTCCTTCATTTATTGACATGAGCCTGCTACTAACTGGTTTCATGCAATCCAAAATAGTACCATACATAAAAACAGAGAACTTTGTATGCATAACATTGGTATTTACAAGAATGTCATATCATCTAATGTTGAGTTATAAGAGGATAAAGAGGGCATAATTGTTTTTTTAAACGTAAAGCTACAGACCCGTAGACACGAAACAGACTCATATATAAAAGACATCGTTAACGTCAGCGACTGCGTTTTCCCTTTCTCTTCTTTATCCTTTATTTCACGTCGGATTGTAGACAATCAAATTCCTTTCGTCTTCTCCCTTCCTCCCCCTTCCTTGAATGTTTGCTTCTTCTTTCTTCCGGTATTTGGCGTGCTTTATTGCAGTAGTTTCTGCAGTGGTCTATGCTGGTCCTCTCAAACATCACTCCAAGACTCACTATATCGAGCTCAATATTACCCGTGAACTCATTGATCCAGATTGCTCCGGCACTGCAACTCCCAAGCTCTTGGTCAATGGTCAATTCGCTGGGCCAACCATTGCAGTGACGACAGGCGACCATGTCAAGATGCTTGTCCGTAACTTGTTGCCATCTTATGACCATTCAAGCAAATATTCGGTACTCTCTGCTAGTGCTAATGGTGGTCTCTCCGGTGATATTACGATTCATTGCCACGGTATTCGCCAACTCGGATCACCAGCTGCCGATGGTATAATTTTTTCTCGCTTTAGTCTCTTATTTCCTCCTATAAAAGGACATTTACTTACTTTTATTACTGTCGTCTAAAACAAATATTAGGCGTTCCGTTTCTGAGCCAGGATCCAATCAAACCTCAGCAAAGTTATTTACACGAATTTCAGGTTATCGATCAGGCAGGCACTTACTTTTATCATGCGCATGTGGGCTTGCATTCAGAAACAGTTTTTGGTGCCTTTATTGTCTATGAGTCGGAGAAAGCTGATCCAGAAGCAGAATATCGTAAGAGCCATAAGAAGCCCTTTAGTCTATTTGACGACGACAACGACGACTGTAAAGAATTGGTGGCTGGACCCTATCACTATGACGACGAGCGAACCATCATTATCAGCGAATGGTGGAATCAAACGGCCGAAGATCTCGGTGACTACACTCTTGGCACAAACTTTACGGATATTCCAGAAGCACCAAGTGTCCTTATAAATGGTCGCACTGTGTATGAGCCAGAGATTAATGCTTACGGTCCTGGTTGCCAAGGCTATTCGGTGATTTCTGTCGACCCAGAAAAAACGTATCGTATTCGTATCATTGGCGCAAATGACTATCGCACAATTTACTTGGCTATTGGCGACCATGCGCTGACCATTATCGAGGTTGACGGCACACTTGTCCAACCTTACACGGTACCCTATCTTGAAATAGCACCTGGACAACGCTTTTCCATCTTGTTAGAACCATGTAACCGTGAAGGTGACTATGCGATCAGCACCATCCGTAGATGGATCGAGCCAGAATTTGATCCTTCATCCAATGGTCTTGCCGTTTTGCGTTATACTCGAGATGTACATGGCCAAGATAAAGGAAAAGAAGTGACCACGTTCTCTATACCGGACAACCTCTTTGACTTTCCCGGGGATGTCCCATTTTGGTATTGGCCGGATATTGCACCAATCGATACGTCAACTTCTTACGCTTTAGCCGCCCAGGAGGCTTCGAGAACGATAACTCTCAGAGCGTCCAGTATCGACTTACCTACCGGTGAAGTGCGATGGTATGTCAATAATATCACGTTTATTGATCCCAACAGGACGATCTTGGCATCTATTTTCGATGGTGAGCGACCCATACCTCAGCCGGATGAGACTGGCTATGATGCAACTTTGAACACATACCCCTTGAAATACATGGAGGTGGTTGATATTGTGCTTCAAACGACGCGTGATTATGACGAACCGTGCCGTATGCATCCATGGCATATGCACGGCTATTCCTTTGTTGAGATTGCTTTTGGTCCTGGCCGCTACCAGCACAAGAAGCACGGCTCTTGGCGCAACGTTCCTAATCCATTTTTACGAGATGTGGTCTCGGTATATCCTATCGACGACCCCGAGATCGTAGCATCTACTGAACCAGACGAACTTGTTGACTGTGGCTGGACCAAGATTCGTATTGTTGCGGATAACCCGGGTGTCTGTAAGTGCCCCTTCCTTCCAATGCTCCTAAATCTTTCTACAAGGCTCTTAATACTTATAACTATTGTTTTCTCTGCCAGTTCCTGTACATTGCCATAATAACTTTCATATGATTATGGGTATGATGGCGGTTATTGAAGTCGCTCCTGAAATTTTGGCAGAAACGAGTTAAAAAACTACGAGGCTTCGATAAATACAGAGCACCTCCACCTCCCCAATAGTTAACAAATAAATGATGTATCTATCTACATAATAGTCTACTGCATTATCCTGTTATTATTCTTAATTTACCATGACACAGGTACATAAAGGTTGAAGCATTCGAATTTTCTTGTTAATTTCGGACTTCTTTGGAACCTTACAAGACATTCCAGATGTCCAAAAGGCAACAATAGCTTATAACAGGAGTAATATGAATGTATACGTTTGTAATATCAATAATTCTCGATAACAAAAATTTTACATATCGACCGAGCTTTTTTTAGCTTTTCCTGCATATGAATGCAGATACCTGTAATCATGTAGTTACAATAGTTGATTTACCCTCGGAAGTAAAAGTGGTATAGACCGTCCTCCGAGGGACGGAGAGAGGCAGTAGTGATTGACTGACAACTGTCTATTTCTGTACACATACATACTGCATATAAAGAAAGCCCAGAAGAACACGTATATTCAATTGAGAAAATTGTCTTGCTTGTTTCTAATAATGTACCAATTGCAATCGAGAGAAGAATACAATGCATGGACAGATATTGTGTTGAGAGAATCGCTTCATTTCTCTCAATCCTAGCTATTACTCCCGTCTACTGACATGATCCTGTTACTGTCTAGTTAAAGATCATAAGATACAATACAACGGATTAGAATATATCGGAACAACGTTCTAACTTGACATCACTGCACGCGACTAGGAATAGATACGGCGATCACTTTTAAATATTTTAGAAACGTATTATCTAATACTTTTCTGGATAATAAAGTGTTAGGTTCATTCACAAAGTAGAGAGAGCATAAGGATTGGAGCGAAAATCCAAGCACAGCGAGTATATATGTACAGAGACGTGATTATCCTTGAAGCAAATATAGACGCGTATTTTGAGACAATGAAAAGGTTGTCATGCAAAGGTCTAATGTTGGGGCACTGACTTGCTGAATTATTATCAAAGATCACACAACTAAAACTACCTGGTATATAAATAGTCACCGTCAATAGTGAGGATAATAATCTTCCTTTCTTTTCTTCTTATCACATCGAATCAGACAATACCTAAAGTCTGTTCACCTTTTCCACGCCCCCCTTACCCTCGTTCCTCGTTCCCTCGATGGCTTTGTCTCTTCACTTCTGCCACCTTGTATACCTTTTTGCAGTGGTATCTGTTGTGGTTCAAGCTGGTCTTCTAAACCACAATTCCAAAACCCACTACTTTGAGCTCAACATTACTCGTGAGCTCATTGATTCAGACTGCTCTGGTACTGTCACTTCCAAACTCGTGGTAAATGGCCAACTCGTCGGCCCAACGATTGCAGTGACGACAGGCGATCGCGTCAAGATGCTTGTTCGCAACTTGTTGCCAGATTATACTGACGCAACTAGACATCCGGTGTCTTCGGCAGCGAGCGCTAATGGTGGTTATTCAAATGATATCACAATTCATTGCCACGGTATCCGTCAACTCGGATCACCGGATGCTGATGGTATGCCTGTTTTCTTTTTTTTATGTTCTCATGGCAAAAATCTACGCATCTCTTGGTTGTTCTTGTCATGTTATTTACTTTATTAACTAACCCTATGGAAATACAAAAGGTGTCCCGTTCCTGAGTCAAGATCCAATCAAGCCTCAGCAAAGTTTTCTACACGAGTTCCAGGTTATCGACCAGGCAGGCACCTACTTTTATCATGCACATGTGGGATTGCATTCTGAGACCGTGTTTGGTGCCTTGATCGTCTATGAATCTGAGGAAGCCGATCCAGAAGCAAAGCACAAGTGCCATAAGAAGCTCCTTGGACTTCTTGGCGGCGACGACGAGGACTGTAAAGAATTGGTGGCCGGGCCCTATCACTATGACGACGAACGAACTATCATTCTTAGCGAATGGTGGCAACAGACTGCTGAATCTCTCAATGTTTTTACCCTTGGTCCAAACTTTACAGACATTCCCGAATCGCAAAGTATCTTGATCAATGGCCGCACCATTTATGAGCCAGAGATTAACGCTTACGGTCCTGAATGCCAAGGCTATTCGGTGATTTCTGTCGACCCTGAAAAAACATATCGCATTCGTGTTATCGGCGCAAATGACTACCGAACCATCAGCTTCGCTATTGCTGACCACGAGCTGACTATTATTGAAGTCGATGGCACACTTGTTCAACCCTTCACGGTACCCTATCTCGAAATATCACCTGGACAACGCTTCTCCGTCTTGTTGAGCCCATCCGACCGTGAAGGTGACTACGCGATCAACACAATTCGCAGCTGGATCGAACCTGAGCTCGATCCTGCATCAAATGGACTCGCCGTTTTGCGATACACCCGCGGTGTGCATGGCCAAGATATAGAAAAAGAAGCTACCACGTTCGCCATACCGGAAAACCTCTTTGACTTCCCCGAGGATGCCCCTTATTGGTACTGGCGTGATATTGCACCCGTCGATGTCGAAACTTCTTCCGCTCTTTACAAACAAGAAGCTTCTCGAACAATCACTCTGAGAATCGTAGCAGATGAACTGTCAACCGGTGAGACACGGTGGTTCGTTAACAATGTCACATTTATCGATCCTGAGAAAACGATTCTCACCTCGATTCTGGAAGGCGAGCGTCCTTTGCCTCGACCGGACAAGGACGGCTATGATCCAGATCTATGCACGTACCCATTAGAATATATGGAGGTGGTAGATATTGTGCTACAATCGACACGTGCTCCTGATGCACCATGCCGTATGCATCCATGGCACACTCACGGCCATTCTTTTTGCGAAATCGCTTTTGGTCCCGGACGCTACCAACATGGCAAGCATGGCGGTTGGCGTAATGTACCCCATCCATTCTTACGAGATGTTGTCTCGGTTTATCCAGTCGAGGACCCTGAAGTGACAGCAGCTGCCGGACCAGACGAACCAGTCGATTGTGGATGGGCCAAAATCCGTATTGTAGCGGATAATCCGGGCATTTGTAAGTTTTATTCGTTTCTCCCTAGCATCCTTGAATATCTTTACATATGGCTTTAGTTACTGATAACAGTTCTTTCTCTTTACCAGTTCCCGTACATTGCCATAATTCATTCCATATGATTATGGGCATGATGGTTGTTCTTGAGGAGGCACCTGAAAGAATTGCTGCCATATACAACAAATAGTATTATTTTACCGATATTTAGTGGTTTTCAATATAAAAAAAAGTAGTACTTTAAGTTTCTAAATAATTATATATGATTATGAGAATGGTGGGTTGTCCTTGGAGAGGTCTTTGAAAAGACAGGTGCCAGTAAAACCAAGTAGCAAAAGCAATAGTTCACCGCATTATCTTCTTTCCGATCAATAGCTTGTAACAGCAAAGTGATCACAAAGATCTCTTTTTCCTCCTAAACAACTCACAACCCCACTGTTCTCATATGTGTTAGCTCGCTATTAGAATATAAAAAATAAGGAGAAAAAGTTTTATGTATGGTACGCGAGAAAAGAAAGTATAGCGATGTACGCGCGTGTGATAATGAGCGATTGTCCATGAGTGAGTGAACGTGTGTGTGTGTAATGATGATATAGTAAGTGATTGTAGAATACGGACACACAAAGGGCGTGGATGTGAAAGGGGAAAGAAACGAACTGCAGCGACAATATCCTTCCTTCTTCTAATAAGCTTGATTCGTTTATTTAAGCACAACCACCACGCAAAGCCAGCACTAAATGGAGCACGGAACCACCCGTAATCGAGTATTCGCTAGCTGTCATCTCGTCAGCCCTGAAAGGTTTCAAACATATCACACAGGCATGATAACGTCAGTACTAGCTCTAATAACCATATACATATCGCCCTTTCACGCTATCTCTTCTTCCCTTCTATCAAGTAATCTAATTCGCTTCTTTTGCACACCCATAATTACATTTGCTTTCCACCGAAAATCAAACGTTGCTGCGGAGGAGGAATGCCTTCTTTTTCTTCGACGCGTTCTTTAATACGAGAGATCTTGTCATTGGGTTCAATATCAATTTCAATCTTTTAAATAATTATGTGTTGAAAAAAAAAAGAAAAGAGAATAAGCTGTTATTTTTCCCTTCCATACAACTGTAATACTTTTAATTTGTAAGCAAATGGTATAAAGATGGTTTACCTCTTTTCCGGTTAAAGTCTTTTTAGATGGTAGAGCAAATAGGAGAGACCGCGATCAGTAATCCAGCAGCCCCAATGACTACCAAAAAAACTCAAACTCTATCATCAAAGAGAATGGTTCCTCATACCTTTACTTTGATCAACATGGTAAATGTGCTAGTGTATAAAAAAGAGGAGAGGGTCCGAAGAAAGAAAAGCACTGCCGACTTGATATGTAGCTGCTTGTGTCGGAGTGATGCAGAAATAGAGGGATCCGCGCCATCGTCAACATCATCAGTGGGAGGGGACATGGGAGCACCCAGCGCCTTGTTTTTGCACTTTAAGCATAAGTTCATTGTCACGTACGGCTCAGTGGTATAGGTTGGACCTTCTACAAGCCGTTCTATCATTACTCTTACACTCACCAGTTTTATAAAGGATACAATATGCACAATGATGGTTGCCGGCAGCAAATAGCTGAGGCTTCTTTGTCCATTTTTTCAAACAGGAAGACAAGAGGGAGTGGCGATCAGTAATGAGCCGAGTTGTCCAGAAATGGTTTCTTTTTATTGACACACGCAAAGAGGGACAGTAAAGAAGGAGAGGCGGGGAAGCAGTAGTAGTAGTATATTTACACACATCTTTTTTAAGGAACGCTTTCCATGATGGGCTGTGATGCAGTAGTACTATTAACCACTACCGGTTCACCACCATGATGGTCAGACGACCCGCCGCCGTGCTGTTGCCGTACCTCATCCAATCGCTCACTCAATGCAAAATAAGCCTCTTCCCAACGCACTCGTTCTTCCCACAGCTCACGAAGCTTCATGTATGCCAATCCACTGAGCACTTGGAATTGATCGGATGATTCCACCATGGCAGCTTCTAATCGCTTTTGTCGTCTCTTTTCTTCCGCAATCTGGCGTTCCAGATGCTCTACTGTCGTTCCAGGCGCGATGCTACTGCCATTACTACTGCTTCGATGGTGCTGCTGTCGAATAGTATTGTCTTGTGTGATACAGGTTTGTGTCGTTTGCGTTTGACAGTGACGCCGTTTTGATGATGATGATGATGATGATGATGCAGCGGCTGTGGTAGGTAATAAATAGAGTTCCTCTCCTCCTAATCCTTTTGAATCGTCAGCATGGCTGGTCTTTTCAGTACTGGCCACATTATCAGCAAAATCTTGTCGTGTTTCTGGATTATGAATAAACTGCTCCAGTCGCTGTAGGAGAACTGCATCAATATGATCGATTTCTTTGGGTCGTGTGCTGTTGGTATTACTGTTGATATCACTACTGTTGTTATTGTTGTTGTTGCTTGTGGTGGATGCAGCAGTAGTGGTCGTATTATCGAATAAATCCATAATCATTCGTCGGCCCGTATGTGTACTACGATGTCCGCTTGATCCATAGTCACTAAACTTTCCACGCGTGGTATTGTTACGCAGGCTACCACTATAAAGACTCGATTCGCGCCGCCTGTTTGGCAGAATTGGGCTTTGTGGTTCTCGTAAAGCCAATGACTGATGGCTTGAAGAAAGCGATGCCGTAGGGCTGGTTGGTACACGTGGTAAGGGTCGTTGTTGAAGCGCCACTTGTTGCTTGGACGACTGTTGCTGTTGCTGTTGCTGTTGCTGCTGCTGCTGCTGCTGCTGCTGCCGATTGGCAGATCCTGAAGGTACAATCTCTATATTCTTCTTATTACGTTGCTGTTGGCGCTTATCCTGCTGCTGCTGCTGCTGCTGCTTTTGTTTTGGGGCCACAGATGGCATATCTCCCACTGTGGATATGGTAGTCGTGGGTGTCGGGACCGGTGTAGATGCTGTAGAGGAAATCGATGGTGCAGGACGCTTGTTCTTGCGCAGCCTAAAGAACGTACTACTGCCACTATTGCTGCTTTGTGTGCTTACAGTCGATGCAGGACTGGGTCGCTGAAACTCTTCTGGACTGGTTGTGTTTAAGAAATCAGCCAGAGCCTGTGTGCCACTCGTCTTTTTAGTAGACGATGTGATAGAGGAGCCAAACAGGCTTGCGTCGTCCAGATCGTCATCATCGTCAAAAGTATTGACAATTCTTGCATTTTTGGGTTGAAAGGCATTGGTGTGAGGCATCGTTTTTGGAAAATATTAAAGCGTCGTATCGTGAAAAGAGGAAAGAGAAGAAAAAAAAAGGGGGAGGGTGGTAGCTAAAGGTGTTAAGTAGCAGTACGTTACGGTGTGGTTGTTGGTAGGCATATGTAATTAAAAAAAAAAGCAGGTCTGCTTGTTGGCAAGGATTACACACTCCTTTTTTGCCATACTTGTGTAACATGCGTGTCCCTGTGTACCCACGCGTTCTGTCTGTGTGCAACTGATGCATGTAAAGCGGCGACGACAACGACAGCCTATTCATTCTAACAGATCGTTTTTTTTTCTTGCTCTGTGTATTGTTTATTGGATGAAGATGCGTTGTTGCTGTTGTTGTTGTTGTTGTTGTCATGCTGCTGCTGATTTTTCCTTATTATTGCTACTAGCACTACTAGGTTCTTCGTCGTCGGATCCTCCTTGTTCCAACCACTTGGCGTATCGCTCCAATCGTGCCTTTTCTGCCTCGTCCTCCTCTTCGTCTCCAGCGGCTCCTCGAGCGCCACTCTTTTCGTATCTTTCTTTACCGTCATAGATTTCTGCACTGATTTGTCGTCCAGCGAAATAGCGGTTGTTCATGAGCTATATAAAGAGTCCCGAAATCAATACAGTTTATCACAGTAAAAGAAAACCAGGGGGGTTACTAAGCTTAAAGAAAGAGAAAACACTTTACCAAAACACAGGCTTCGGCCGACTTTTGCTCCATAAACCGGACCGAAATGACACCTCCTGGCGATTTCTATAATAAATTTAGCAATGTCAGTCAATATTTAAGGTTCACTTCCGGCTGCTGCCCCCACCTCTCTTTCTCTTGTTACCATTTGTCTCTCATTGGTAGTTCGGATAAACATAGGAACTTACATCATATAAAATGACATTGGTGACCTCGCCTAACTTTTCGCATTCTTCACGCACATCTTCCTTGAGCTCGAGCAATAATGTTGGATCCTCCTATTTAAGCAGAATAAATGTCAAGCCTCTCCTTATCGCAGCATGTGTATATTGAGAAGGTTCTTACATCCAATTCTTCATGAGTATACATGTTCTTCAAAATGACAATTTTGTTGAACTTTTCTGCCTTCTTTCCACCTTCTTCCTCTACCCAATCCAATTTTCTAGATGATTGGTAGAATTATAATCATTCATGTATATTAAAAGATATACTCCATAGTAGCTATGTGAGTTAATAAGCTCATACCTGTTCAGCTGATGCAATCGCTTCTTGTTCTTGTTTTTACCGGTCGACTGGTTTTTTTTCTTGTCAGCAGATGGTTCCTTTTCTTTGAATTGAGCCTAATAATTCATACCAGATGCATTCCGGCCATCATTCAGCTACATAATCATCCACATTGCTGTATATCCGGTCCCTCCATAGGGTACAAAAAAGTACCAAGCTCCCCTTTTGCTTACCTGCTGCACTTTAATAAGCGTCGCTGGATCACCCAGTCGTAGCTCAGATTCATCCAACAGATTGATAGCTAAAGGCACAGACTCTTCTTTGAAATAGGTGACAAGTGCATCTCCTTTGGGCTTGCCTTCCTGATCTTGATATATTTTGATTTTGGGTAGTCCAGATTCGAGATCTTCCATAATAACCCCACATTTACTAAACACTTGTTTCATCTCGTCCATCGTTGCGTCTGTGGGAACGCCTGTCACATAGACTGACGTGTTTTTAAGTTCGCGTTTTTGTTTTTTCGGGTCCTTCTTGTCATTCTAATTCAGTTCATATCTTTCAGTTTCTCTCTCTCTCTCTCGCTATTTTGATCTGCTGCATTCGGACACCTCCTTCTCTTTTTTCTTCTTCATACATCGTCATAGGTATACACTCGCTTCTTTTTCGAGCGTGGAAGTACTGCTGGCTCCTGAAAAAAAATTTAAACAAGAGAGAGAGTTTATCAGATACAAGTCCAAGGGCTAAACATAATCTATTCTTACCGATTCATCAACACCTGCGACGGCATAAGCTGACTGCTGCTGCTCAATCAATGCATCCGTGTGCTATTTACAACGAGTTTTTGAATAACAGCAATTTAAGTCTTGTAAAACTCAATGGATCGTTGTGTCATTAAAGAAATTGAAGTATGCATAATCATTCTTTGTTACCATCGGAAACCAGCCTCCAACTGCAGTGTCGTATTCGTACTCGATTCCATCGTCACCGACGTAGGACCATTTATTGGTCTGCTTATCGAGCTTCATGCGTGGATCGGACGAGAAATCGGGCGCTTCTTTGCTAGGAGGGGCATTTGTAGTATTACCACTGCTACTGCTGCTGTTGTTGTTGTTGTCGCTGTTGTCATTGATTATGGGTGTGCTCATATCGTAATAGCGTAGAATAGAGTTTTATGGGGAAAAAAAAAAGAAAAGGGAAAGGACAACAGCGCGTATTTCTCTCTCCCGCAATTCACCTGACTTGGGATATTTTGCAGTGACGCCCTTGATCCTCTCTAAGCGGCTCCAAACAGGGTTGTTTCTTTCGACTTTATGTCGATCACCGTGAGCTTGTAGATTATAGCAGAGCACCAAGGTTGGACAGAAACGTCTCTCGTGTGAGAGGCTCGTCGTCCGCGCTGGTACGTTCGATTCAATTTTATAAAGCTTAGCTTTATATTCAATAGAAACGAGTATGCCGAAATGAACACTGTTTCTGAACCCACCAGCTGCTCTTGGTATCTTCAAAACTTGGCACACAGTAGCCTCAAGAAGGTATTGAAGCTTTTGCTCAATGTGATTCTCTGTTTCAGTCATAGGCAGCTCATACACAATCACAATCAAGGAGTACCAAGTCAACGTCAACTACATGTAGGGCTCCTAAAGGGTATATATACAACCGCGCTTTGGATGCCATCACTACTAGCACTCAAAACACGAGAAGCACAAGCAAAAGCGCTGTCTCGTCTTACGGATCGCTAGGTGATATCGACATCTTCAGACTCTGTCATGGCAGACAAAGTCATCCGAGGGGAGTTGATGTGACTCCCTGATGCTGTTGGTTGGCTTAACCCAAGTGCTTTTGTGGCAAACTTTGCACTGACCAAGTATTCTGAGCGGTGAAATTCTCTTCTGTGGTCTGGTGCTGTTCTTTGGCTGCATGAGATTAAAGGGCACTCAGCACCAACTATGACTACCATCACGTCGGTTTGGAAGCTTGTGGCATACACACAGGTTCGACCTTTACACATTCATCCCCCCTTCAACATGCTAAAACACGATCCTCCTGATGACCTTGGCCGTCTTCTTGGAAGTGGCTGTTGCCCTTCTTGTCTTGCCTTCCTTCCTTCTTCTCGCCCAAGGAGGACCAATATTGCTGCTAGGTTGGAAGAAGCTGTCATGCTGGATATCACCTGGAATGTGTGTAATGTCTCAAGTACAAATGGACTGTAATACAAATTCAAGAAAGGACCACAAGAAGAAAATTAGGGGCTCGGTAGCTATGTCTGGAGGCCCAAAAAGATGTAAAGTAAATAACGTGTAGTAGAAAAAGAGGCGAGAACGACAGGGAAGAGAAATAACTCCTCACAGCCTACATGAATTTCAATAAAAGTTGCTCATCCTTTATTACCTACTGGTGTGATAGATTGATCATCACTTGAAATGCAAGAAAAAGAATACGACGACATCATTGTTGTTTGCAAACGACATTGACAATAGCTAAAACGTATGGTCAGGACTTTTCAACTACGTAGCCCATAGGAATCGCTCGAGATATGTGTGCTTCTTATGTTTGTTGTTCGATGCGTTGCAGATACAATAGCAGTGATGAATGCCTGTTGTGCAGATGTAAACCAACGAACGTGGAGAAATATAAACTCTGCTGCGATGAGGTTGTTAGTTTTGTTGCAGTGAAAATGTGGTATTGGCTTTAGCAACAAGAAGGCATATGATGATTTTACAAGTTACAAACGCGACACATTCTGTTGCTGTGATGTTCGTTATGATGATAGCACAAAAAACGTTGTAGAACCTATCGTTGTCTTGAGGGTGGGATCAACGCAGTTACAGATGCTAGTCGCTCATGAGCTCAAGAAAAAGAAACCAGTCTATACGCTTGTGAGCGACAAGGGTATGATGTACAGATATTAACTGCTGTGACGCGATGCAGCCATGTTCTTCTTCCATGTTCAGTTCATGCGAATTACAAGTAGCTAATGGTGTTCTCATAGTAGACATGGGTGAGTTGTGCATGAATCATAATATGCAGACTCAAAGTGTGTGTCCCCCGCTATTTAAATATCCCAAAAAGCCTGCGGCACCGACCCATGAGTCAACCAGTTTTTTAATGCACGCGCACCCGGCAAAATTAGGTCCGAACTGCGGCGCAATAAGGTTGTTTGCATTTTGGCCCCCAAGCTGACCTGACGTCTCGCGCGCGCGCAAGTCATCTAGCCACAGTGGATTGATTTATGTTAGGGAGTGAGCCTGTGCTCAGGGCAACAAAGGATTTATTGAAACGCGGTTACAACCCAACGACTAAGGAAGGAAGGAGGAGGAAAGCGAGTCAGACGAGGAGAAGGAGAGCATACTCACACTATGGACACAGAGATTTGTAATCCAACAAGCGCCGCCCACCCCCCCCCACCAGCAGTCATGGTCACTTGTGTGTGTGTGTGTGTGTATATACGTAGAAATAAAGAAGAGAAAGCGGTTATTGACGCAGCGTGAGTAAAGTCTTGGAGGATGGTGAATCACAGTAGATAACGACGGCGCAGCCTTTTCCGGTTTAGTCGCAACAAGCGACTCCTACGAGATTTATGCAGGATACAAGAAGGCTCAAAAAGGCAAAGGACGATATGGTTAAGAAAGTACGCTGCTGCTGGTAGTGCTGCACCTTATGCAGTGCACTCGACGGCATAGAAGGAAGAAGGCAATCAAAAACAACTCTGTGTCTGTCCCGAGATACACTTTTACAACATGGATCGAGTGTCTGGAATGACGTGGTGGTACCTTGGAGCCAGAGAAGCAAGCGTGTGTGTGTGTGCTAGGATGAAGCAACTTTCCTTTTTGGCTAGGACGGCACACACCAACCGTGCCTTTATAAAAAAGCGGCGCAGGCCCTTTCAATCGCTTGTTCTTCTTTCCCCTCCCTCCTTGCATTCGTATATAAAAAGGACAACGACGCTTTAACGCACACGCATAATTCTTTTTCTTCCCTTCTCTTTCGCTTCTTTCTCTTCTTTCTTTCCACCTCCTCCAAAGCAGCATCCACCCTTTTGCTCTTTTTCTCTCATCGCTCTCGACGACGAACCCAGGAAAAAAACGGCAACTACAACACTTGCACACACACTACACTCACACACTCACACTCAGAAATAAAGAATAAATCGTCAGCGTATGTGTATTTGAAAATATACGCTTCTTGTTCTTCTTCTTTTCTTTCTTTCCTTTATCCAACAGCATAGCAAAAACTTGTTTTTTTTTACTATTATGCCCCTTTTGAACAACAACGACAACGACACTAGTACCACTGCCGATCATCAACATCATCATCATCATCAGCTCTATCATCGTCCACACAATCAACTGCAGCAACTACAAGAAGAACAAGAACACCGTCATCATCATCATCATCATCATCATCAACATACTCCAAAGCGAAACGACAACAACACCGGCTCAGTCTTTGAATCTGTTCTAGGCCTTTATTCGGTACTTCTTTACCCTCTCCGTCTTGCACGATCCTGTATCGTTCCTCTGTTCCTCAGCCACCGCATCGTCGTTGCTGTCGTTTGCCTATTTCTCTTTCCCGTCTTCATATTCACCACGTTGGTATCAAGCTTGCTCAGCATCATCATCAATCAAATGGTGCATAACGATCATCCTACTACTACTACCATGAACACTACCGCTGGAGCTGCTGCTACCGGGACGGATGTTGACAGCCCATCAACAGCGGCAGCAGCAGCGACAGCATCGCCACACGAGCTCCGACACACAACGACTGTCGCAGCAGCATCACCACCTTCTTCATCCTCATCTTCATCGTCACCAGCACACCATTCCTCGTCTATCATGGATGAAGAGGAAGACGAGGAGGAAGAGGAAGATCATCAAGATATGGATTACTGGTTACAGCGTTGCTCAATTTGTTTTGATGCACAGCTCGACCTTTGTTTAGAGTACTGTCGAGACCAGTATTGTCTTGATTGCTTCCGGAGGTCAGTAACGACTCCATAGACTCCTTTTCTCAGTCATAACCAATAACAAAAACCATTAAATGCACTGGATGATGATTATAACAGATATGTGACCGAAGTCGTTACTACATCATGGGGCCTGAGTGTGACCAAGATCAGGTGCCCCGTTTGCCAGGACCATATCCCGCAAAGCGAATGGAGCAAATTCGTGCCCTCCAGCGTCGTTGAGCTTTACAACCGATACAACCAGCCTTATCGCAGTTTTTCAAGGTGTTGTCCCAGTTGCGAGACCGAGGTGACTCCAGTTGATTATCGAGATCGCCATCATGGGTAATTCTTTTTCTTTTTATTTGGCATGTGTGGGGAGAGAGTGGAGCGGCTGAATTGGGCAAACACGGAAAAAAGAGAGGATCGCTAGGATGAAGGTTGGAGTTGAGGGTACCGAAATACGAGTCATGAAAGAAAGCATATTGAACTCAATCCCATTTTTACTTTGACCAACTTAACAAACAGGGGACCTAAGCGAGTCTACGATATGCTCAAAGACCTGTTACGCGAATGCTCACATGAAGAGCAACAACAACAACAACAACAACAACAACAACACAACAACATGACGAATGACCCGGAGCATGTTGCGATACGGAAGCTTTTGCCCATCATTGAACGACAAGAATGGAACAGTTCCAGCTTACCAGCTCTTTACCGTCGGACCCTACTTGCTGTCAGGGCGTTCGAACGTAGCCATCATCATCATCGGCATGCTATTACAGCAGCACCAGCAGCAGTAGCACCAGCGACAACAGAATCACAAGCACAAACAACAATACTATCACCAAGCTCGGCAACCGCGGTTCATCCATGGTCACACAGGCCTCTCGCCACCCCTATAACAGCCACCACTGCTACTTCTGCCGCACTAGCCATTTCAAAAAGCATGCTTCTGTTTGATATGAAGCCTGACACCTGGCGAAAACTTCAGTTCCAACACATTTCATTTTTCCCCATCATTGACTGGTAAACCATTCCTCTCTTTCATTTGCATACAGCGCGCCAAAAACACAAAGAGAGTGATCATCGATTGCATATATATAATATGTATATATTTGTACTATCATGACAAAAAGGAAAAAAAAATTACCTTGGAAACTAAAAATATAAGCTTTTCATCGATCTGTTATCATAGCCCTGCATGCCTCGTGACATTCTGCTTACAATGCGGACAACGGGAACATCCAAATGCAACGTGTGAAGAGTCGATGCAAAGGACTGTGGACAGCAATCACCGAGGTTTGCCATCCGAGGCCATTGAAACACTACGGTGGCAGCTCCAAAACAGGTATATATAAAAGTGTAGCACATGCGCATAGTGTATGGCTCTATGACACTCACATGATCTTACTTTTAGTCGGCGGTGTCCCAATTGCTCAATCATGATTAACCGTGACGAAGGATGCAACAAAGTGGATTGCTCATTGTGTGGATTTTGTTTTTGTTGGGCGTGTCGGTCGCCCTGGTCAGAGGTAAATCTTTTTCTTGGAATGGCCCCACATATATATATATATATCATATTCGGGAATGATTAAATATATGCGTGTTGTTGTGTATTATTTGGGGAAAAAAAAAACCAGAAATGCGGGTTTTATCATTGTTCAGAAGCAACACAAGGGGACCAACAGCAGCTCTCTTCAACCTCACCGGAACTATCCCAAGTCCAGGTAATTGAAATGGGAGTTTCTAGGAGACGTGGAGGGGGCTAGTAACAAAATGGACGAAGAAGAAGTACCCTCCCCCCCCCCGGTACCCTGCAACTATATCTCTACGATCAGTATCAATACTACTCTCATCAATAGGATATGTGACGGGAGGGGAGGAGGCAAATGACATGTAGCACTTTCATACTTACCAATGCACACATATTAGACCGAGCTCGGGGTACCAAATGTATCATCCATACAAGCTCGGCTGTTCCCTCTTACTGGAGCACCCTAACATATATTATCTTCTTTTGCTGGTGGAGACAAAGATAACGACGACGTTGGTGGCTGCAAAAGTGAAAGGCAAACATTATCATCATCATCATCATATACATATATACCAATGATCGATCAATACAGTAACAACAGGCAGCAACAGCAACAGTGATTCAAATAAAAAAAACAATTACAACAACAAGCCTATTAGCTTTTACTAGGTGTACAATTTGCTTTTACTTTTTTGGAAAAATTCCTAAACGATGACCACTAGCTACAGGGGAGGGTAAAAGGGGAAAAACTAAGGATATTGGATGAGCTGCTGTTTTGTGGGCCTGTATAAATGATGGTTGAACCTAAATACTTATCATCTGTTACAACGTACACACGGGGTCTTGTACCTGAAGACAGAGTACATGTCTATTTCCATTGCCACAAACAGCTTTCCCAACTATACTATGATAGATGAGGTGCACTTTGGAAATATCAAGGGGAAAGTTACTGGTTTACACCCTAAATGAACTTTCCTGTAGATCTCTGTTCTGCTAGTAGTGGTCGACTTACCAAAGAAGAATTTACCAATAAATAGACCCAATGTATACCCTATGTACAATGCATTCAGTTTCGACCAAAGCAAGGCAACATGTGCCTGTTAATATACGGTTTTCCTGAGATCGATGTATGCAAGGGTTCGCACAAACTGAAAACTCCGATATGAAGCTCGCAGGATTGACTGTAGCACCTCTCCTCATGACATAATAGTACAACCTCAGCAAACGTATGGCGCGGGGATGATGATGATTTCCACATATCCAAGTATATTCCCAACGACAACAGCAGCAGCAGCAGCAGCCACAGAAACACCTGTTAGATTTACACAAGCGTCTTGAGCTTATTACCTTAAAATGATAGACACAGTAGCGGCCTAGTGTGCTGTTGTACTAAAGTATCCCATAAAGAAGCTTCTTCTTGCCACAATGATACTCAGGACGATGACAATATATATATATATATGTATGCAGAGCTTAAATAATATGAGCGGAAACGGAATGCCCTTCCAAGGACCATGATGATGGCACATATCCCAATAACGGCTGTGTGGTGATTATTCGCCAAAACAACTCAATGTCCTTGCCGCGCCCATCCATCACTAACAACACTCTATATGGTAACATCCTCTTTCAAGAATACAGCAAGTGACCTTGTTTGCTAGCGTACCATGTGTCACAAGTGTTCTTTGCAGCTAGACACAAAAAAAAACAGAAAGAGTCCAACAAAATTCTTTCTTTTTTTTTCCCTTTATATATAAAAAAAGAAAAGAGGATAAACCTATCTTTTTTTACAATTTACCATACGCAACAAAACACACACATATAAGCAACACCTCACTCACAGAAAAAAAAAAGAAAGTAAAAATACTTCTCTTAAATCTATATGGGTCAAACACCCTCATCCATTCGACAAGACAATGCGTCTACTCGAACCCTCCATTCCTCGTCCTTCCATTCTCGACAACGTCCCATTTCGTTTTTAAGGCGGATATCGAATCGTTTGCATAATCACCCATCACGACCTTTCGGTCGACAACGTCGTCGTCATGCTGCCACCAGTGCTCATGCTTATGCTACTTCTACCACTGCCGGTGGTAGTGGTAGTAATTCTGTCACCGGTGGTGCTGGTACGGGTCGAGTTTCTATAGCAGACGGCATTGTCGATAGCGGTGGCAACCTTCACCACCACCACCACCACCACCACCACCGTAGTAGTCGAAGACATAATCCTGCATCGTCGTCGGCATCGACGACATCGTCAGTTCGCCATGCCACTGCCGCAGCCACTCGGGCAGCTGCTGCAGCTACAGGTCCACCTCCACCCATTCCATTCCTCAATCTCGACTCGCAGTTTATTACACCTTCGACAACAAGTTCAGCCGCTTCAACAACATCGTCGCACACCTCCGATTTGCGTCACATGCTTTCTGATATTATTGCCTCAGCCGTCTTTTCCTCCCTTCCTCGACAAGAAAACAACAACAACAACAATACCTCTTTTACCACCGCTCATGCTAATAATAACACCAGTGACAGCAGCAGTAGCAGTAGTGGCAACAGCATGAGTAGTAACACGATTCATCATCATGGAGACTCGAGTCCGACGAGTACAACCAGTGATCGAGCAGGCCCTTCCTTTTTCCGTTATCATGTCCAGGTACCATTGCGACACAACAATGCTGCAACACAACAGCAACAACAACAACAGGACGATGCCAGCTCAGAGCGTGTGCTGCCTATTGTCATTGTTGGCTATCGTACATCCACAACACCGACAGCTTTTGCAACTCACAGCGACTTTCCATTGCCGAGAAGACGGCCACGATCCACTGTATCCACATCCTCCTCCCTCGCCACCTTACAATCCATGCCACTTTCCGTCCATTCCAATCGTACAGTAGCTGCTGCGGCTGCGGCTGCGGCTGCGCAACAGCAACAACAACAACAACCCTCATCGTCACCACAACAGCAACATCAGCAAATACCAAATCCTTCGTCATCATCCACTACCTCATCCAACAATAACAACAATAACAACAATAACAACAACAGCCATGGCAGTAGTAATAGTAATAGTAGCGAGTCAGATCAATGGGTGATTTATGTGCTCAGTGGTCAACCAGCAGGAAACACTGCACTTTCGGACAATCCAACGTATGAAGATCTTTTGTGGCTGTCCAACATCATCGGACCCGCACGACCCGTAACAACGACCCAGGCAGCCATAGACGCAGCCATGCCGAGTATCCCATGGTCAGATGATACCAAGCGAGGCATGAGAGGCACTGACCGATGCCTTGTGTGTCTCGACGACTTTGTCCCCAAGCAGTCGGTCCGCGTGCTCAAATGCTGTCATGTCTTTCACCAAGAGTGCGTCGATAGATGGTTGTGTGAGACGCATAATTCGTGTCCTGTCTGTCGTGGTGTACCCGTGGAAGATCGTGCATCAGCAGCTTGAAAAGAGTCCCCACTCTACTACTAACTACGCCGCTGTCTACAAGGGTGAGGGGAATAGTATCGTATCCCCTCTTTACGTTATATCGTCTCTTTTGCTCCACATGTCCATGGTGTCGCGGTTTTCTATCTCCCCCCTTTTTCTCCTACTTGTCTCATCTGTGCTCTGAGCAAAACATTATCTGTCATTATCATCCTCAGCATCATCATTCTATCTCTCGCGCTTTCTCCTAGCAGTTTGCCCTTCTATATCTAGTACACTATATAAGTATATATATATTATACATGAATACAGCGTAAATGTTCTTGTTTTGATGTGTATGATGAGCCTTATCATATTACAGCTGAGATGGGAGGGAGAGGGGGGGGGCTTTGGCGATGATCAAAAATGGACTGCAGCTACTTGGTTATGAGATCATTGGTGCAACCATGGGCCTCAACCCTAAATGGATGGAACGGTTCTCTTTGCTCTATGCGTGTGTACCTTTGCGCTATGTTTTAGTTTACATCGAATGACAATTGATGAGAAAAGGAAGGTTACATTGATTGCATAACATCAGAAACAAAAAAAAAAGATGAGATGTTTATCGTACACGGCACAGAGTGTTAAGAGTGCACTGTGCACAGTACAGTACAGCATGATCATGCCTGTGTCGTCCGAAAAGGTGCAGCCCCCCGCGCTACGTTCTTTTTGCTCGGTCCCCTCATTGCCAAAAAGTTTAAGCCGACAAAGAGTCACATGAGTCAGAAATCCCCGCACAGTGCACACACGCATGCTTCAACGCTTAAAAACCTGGAGTGTATATAAAACGTCGATCTCCCAAACCTGCCTTCTATTCTCCTCTCTTTTTCTTGGCTCCTCCTCCCCCATCCTCTTTATATAAAGAGCTTTGCTTCTTTCTTCTTGTACTACTACTACTCTACACAGAATCATAAACCGTAGACACAGAAATGGCCGACAAAAAGGTTTTGACCGTGGACAACATAAACCCGCACATCCGCGACATGGAATATGCTGTGCGTGGTCGTCTTGCCATCCGTGCAGAGGAAATCCGTGACGAGCTGGCCCAAGGCCGCAAGTTTCCCTTCAATACCGTGGTCAGCTGCAACATCGGCAACCCTCAGCAATTGAACCAAAAGCCCATCACCTTCTTCCGTCAGGTATGTGTGCTCGTGTGTCTGTGTCTGTGATGACACATCACAATAACCCTTATGTTACATAACAAAACATACCGTCGTGCAACAAAGCAAAACAGCGAAAAAAAAAAAAAACTTATCCCCTTTATTCCGTGTGTGTGTGTGTGTGTGTGTGATGGTATTACCCAAATAAAATAAAAGGTGGCGTCTCTGTGCGAAAACCCCGACCTCCTCACAGCCGACAAGGAGCCGATCGTGTCTCAACTGTATCCCAAGGATGCCATTGACAGAGCCCGTCAGATCCTCAAGGATATCGGTGCTGGCATCGGCGCCTACTCGCACTCGCAGGGCGTCCCTGCTCTCCGCAAGGCTGTAGCTTCGTTCATTGCCGAGCGTGATGGCCATCCTGCCGACCCCAACTCCATCTACTTGACCCAGGGCGCCTCTGCTGGTGTCCAGAACATCCTCTCCATACTGACAGAGAACGAAAAGACCGGCATTCTCATGTAAGCATCATCCTTGGTATTAAATTGTGTCTCTCTCTCTCTCTCTCTCTTTTTCTCTATATGGATGTGTGTGTGTGTGTGTGTGTGTGTGCTACGGTGCACCCGATCTATATCGGACAGGGAGGAAAGGAAAAAGTGTCAGATCTCCCACCCAAAAGGAGATATAACAAAAAAAGTGGGAAAAAGGCAGAAACTCTCTGGGTGTGTGCGTGCGCGCAAATGCATGGAAAAGTTGAGTAAGCATTAAACCCCAAACTTAATGCGTGTGTACGTTGCATGCGGTCTATAATTATTATAGCCCCATCCCTCAGTATCCACTCTACTCTGCTACGCTCACACTCCTGGGTGCCACGCCTGTGCCTTACTACCTCGACGAAGATTCTGGCTGGAGCCTGGACGTCGAAGAGATCCGCAAGACTGTGCACGAAGCTCGCAGCAAGGGCACCGACGTGCGCGCTCTCGTCATCATCAACCCTGGCAACCCGACTGGCCAGTGCCTGGACGCGCAAAACATGCAAGACATTTTGACCTTTTGCCACACAGAACGTCTGGTCTTGCTTGCTGACGAAGTGTACCAGACCAACATCTACGAGCCCGAGCAGCGCCCCTTTGTCAGTTTCAAGAAGGCTTTAAAGGAACACCCGGAGCGTGACGCGATCGAGCTTGTCTCGTTCCACTCCATCTCCAAAGGCATGATTGGCGAGTGTGGCCGTCGTGGCGGCTACTTTGAATGCTGCAACTTGGACAGTGGTGTCATGGCGCAACTGTACAAGATGGCCTCGGTCTCACTGTGTCCCAACGTCAGTGGCCAGATCATGACCGCGCTGATGGTGACCCCACCCAAGCAAGGCGAGCCTTCCTATGCACTGTACCAGAACGAAATGACCGGTCTCTACGAATCCCTGCGTCGCCGCTCTAAAAAGCTCGAGGCGGTGTTCAATGACATGGAGGGTGTAACCTGCCAGCCTGCCATGGGTTCCATGTACCTGTTCCCCCGCATCCGATTGCCCCCCAAGGCTATCGCCAAGGCTGCAGAATTGAAGGTGTTGCCCGATGCCTTTTATGCCGATCAAATGCTCGAGGCTACTGGTATGTGTTTGTTTGAGAAACAGTGTGTGGCGAGTTACTTGTAGTTGGCAGTTTGAAGAGACTAAGAGCAATGCGTTTATTATCTAATATCGCGTTTCCGCGGATTTTCAACAGGCGTTTGCGTTGTTCCAGGTAAAGCTTCACAGATGTTTCCCACGACCACAGCCAATCAGTCGGACTCACTAAAAAAATTTATTGTTGTTTAGGCTCGGGTTTTGCACAAAAGGAAGGCACATGGCATTTCCGAAGGTGAGTGTTATTTGGCCGGGTGTGTGGGGTAAAAGGGGGAAATAAAGGTAAAAGAAGACATAATAACATCATTCGTTTTAGCACCTTCTTGCCACCTGAGGAACTCTTTGACGACTTTTGCGGCAACTTGAGAAAGTTCCATGCTGATTTCATGGCCACCTACAACTAAAAAAGAAAAAAAAAGACAAACGACCAGCATCCATCAACAAACCACACCCATCATCATCATCTAACAATCGCCCCCATCCCCAAAGAAACAAAAACCACCGTGTATATTGTATAGTATATATTTTTGAAAGAAACCAGCAACAACAGCACGCACACACACACTCTCTCTCTCTCCTCTCATATCATTTCCATCTTTTAAATACATTTTTGTTATACATTTTGTTTTTGCCGTTGGGCGAGACAATACAATCCAGTATCTATCAATAACAATGATTCGCCATCCTGGCTCCAACTCAGTTTTCGCACGACAAAGTCAGCTGTAGTAGTAGTGGTAATAAAAAAAAAAGCAAAGGCCAAAAGGATTAGCCGCGAAAAGCCAAAAGAAGTTTCGGGGAGGGGTCCGGGTTAGAAAGAGGAGATAGTATCTTTGTTTACCTGCAGGAACGGGCACCAGACCCAGCTCAAATGGGTTGCGGTGGTCGTCATCGTCGTCGCCGCCGCCGCCACCGTCACCGTCATTATCATTATTATGGTTAGTGTTGTTGTTGTTGTTGTTGTTGTTGCCGTCAATATACCCGTCACAGCCACGTTGAGTAGTCAAATAAACATGCTGGTTGCCGCAGGTGACAGCCAAAGTATAAGGATCGCGTGGATGCCATGCCAGCTGCTTCACCGCCTGCTGTTGTAGCACGATCATGCAACATTCTACCTGGCTGATATCCCAAATCCAATATGCTGTAGGCATGCTATCTATTACCGTGAATGAATCATCCCCATTCTTTTTTCTTTTTTGTATGTGTCCCGGCCTTGTAAGATTTTCCCTTACCGTCTCGAGTACATAGAAACTTCCCGTTCGCGTTAAATTGACAATACCCAACACCAATCTTGGGATAAGGAGTGTTGTACTCGGGTCGCAATATGGGTATATTAAATGGTCGTTTTAAAACAGGATGATCTGATTATCGGCAACAGCACGTGCAGATATACATAGAAAAAATTAGTGTACATCAAAGAAAGAAAGAGAGAGATTAGACAGATGTGTTTGTATTATCGGTGCGCCTTACATGATACTGCAGGAAACTTGGCAGATCCATCTTGATGGTAGACTAGCTATATATGTGTGCATCAGGTTATGATCCTGTGAGAGAGAAAAGAATCTGCGCATCATTACAAACTCAGTGTTGACTTACTGCCGATTTTTGAAACTTCTGATCCAATGTCGACGGATGGAAAAACTCGATGATAGGTTTCCAATCACTTGTCCGTAATATGCGTACCTATAGTTATCTTAGTTACTTGGCAAAACTATTACTTTTTGGCCTTCTCTATTATGATTATCGTCAAGATTGATTACCTTTTGATCGTAGCTACCCACAGCCAACAAACTCGAATCCGGACTCCATGTAATACTCTTGATGCCAAGACCATGTTCATAAGCCTGGTATGACGCGTGTAAAGAACCGTCCACTCCATACACAAGCAATTTATACTAAATAATTGCATGGAAAGTTAAGCCAACAATCTTGGCTTATTGTGTATAAAGTTCCCCAAATTTCCCCTCCTCCATTATCATCACTAAGCCCATTGAAGACTTACATATAAGCAATTGTCCCATGCTGCCAAGAACTGACTATCGGGGGACCATCGGATATTACACAAATCGTTTGTATCTGTTACAATATGCTATTTTATTACCGACAAAAATGTAAAACTGTTTCAGCCCATTTTTCTTTTGTGTGGTTTTTCTCCTTCTATCTACCTTGAATATTGCGCTAGCAGACCACGTATAGATACCGATACCATCCTTGCCCTGACGATTCTCGACGATCGCGACATAATTCTTGTCCGGACTGATTTCACACCCTTTGTCAACAAATTTTGGATAACGAATGTACCTGACTTGTTGGTCGGCCAGCATCCATACTGATATTCGTAACTAAATAATCCCTGTATATATCAGTAGAGAAGCATACACAAAAGTGATCCGGAATATGGTACATATAGAAGAAGAAGAAACCTTGAACTCATCACTGCAAAGTATACTTGAAGAATCAGCGCTCCACCACACGCGATGCATCCTGAGCGATTCATCCCGGATCTTGGCTCGCCAATGAACATCAATCAACGACCAAACTTGTAGAGTCGATCGATCATGATTGACTGTCATTATATATTTCGAATTAGGTGACCATTTTAATTGTTGGATCGGATCGACGCATTCAAACACGTGTAAAATGGTAAGCGCGATTGTATGGCTGCGAATAACGAGACGGTAGTGATCTACGACACTGGCGACATAGGATGCATCGGGTGACAATATGGATTGATTATGTTTATATAGATTGCTGAAAGTAATTTTTGGTTCCGTATGCATTTTCGTATCGTTGACAGTATACGATATTTTATGTGGCAGTAGTTTACAGAATGTTCAAGGTTTTTAAATGTATGTACAATGTTAAAAGAAAAAAAGTTATGCAGAGAAGCGCGGCGATAAAATTGACCCCTTGGAAGCGCGTAAATTCAGGAACACGTCAATTGGTGACAAGCGCGATTAATACACACACAAATCATCTAATGCGACAACTAATTGTTTTTTATTCTGTGGTCTCACATTACGATCTTTAACTCACTGAAGGTCTTTGACGGCGGTCAGGTTAGAGAATCTTGACCAAGAGCTCGCTTGTTAAAAAAGGCTGTCAAAATAGACAATAAATGGACAGCAATCCATTATTTCCCGGTTCAGAACAAACATGGCATGCATTCAATCTGCACCATCAAACGAAGCCTAAACCGATCAAGAACATCAACGAGAAGGTAGAGCAAAATTTGCCAATAGATCCATTTATAATGGATTCACCAACGTCAGCCAGTATCAGCTCACGGATATCAGCAGGTGTTATTGACATTTTTACAGACTCTCTGTCGCGGCTGAAGACAGCACAATGCAAGAGGATAGACTGATATTGACACAAGTTGAAGCGCTGGATTCTCATCATGTACGACCACGATAGTATACAACTTATGGAACATCTTCATCGATTGTTTCCTCTTTGCAATGACGACGACAACCGCATCACAATAGCATACAGTAGGGAAATCAATGTAAATCACTTGATTCATAGTTTGAAAACGACGATAAATAGCTAATGAGCATACATCCGAATGTTGAAGCTGTTGGGAACTGTATCGCTGACTGGGTGGCTCTCACGATGCGCGCACCCCAAAGCAAGAAAAGACCTTTTGTTTGTAAAAGCTAGACTAGCAATTGCGATGTAATAATCGTAGCTCCCTCCCATCTCCCACATTACCCCCTATTTCTTATCATAGCAGTATCTATCCATAAATATTGGTTAATTTCACCCGTGACTATCACATGCGATACTGCAATTCTTTTGGAAAAATCGACAGCAATCATTATCGATGCCATCGAGCGTTTATTCGCTAGGCGCTTTACCCGACACGCATCGTTCCCAGCCACGCAGACTTAATAGCTATTTGGGCAACTCTATAAAAAGAAATTATTTGCTGGTACACGCCTCTGTAAGATATTCACATCAAGTATTCGTGTAGATGGCGCATTCCTTGATCTAACATCCGTCAAACCTTTCAAGCAGCAATCTGTCGTAATTTGATAAACCATTACATGTTGAATCAAGATTGGCCGCCTTGTCAACGTACGCAATTGACTTGGATATGCAGCCAGTGACAATTTGGACAGTAGCGGATCAAAAAAAAAAAAAAGTCCACAAATACATGTCATCACATCATGAAAGAATCAGGCTCTTTATTGTACAGAACTGTCGCAACAACGAAGATCAAGTAGGGCAGAACCACAATCGATATCATTTCCGGTACGAGCAGTCTGTATAAAACAAATCGACATCAGCGTAAACACTCATTTGGATATGCTGGTAGAACGCTGACAGGCCACAAAGGTCGCGTCGCATTGCATGGCGGTGTCTTAAAAGGTATCCAGAGAGAACAATGAGCTGCATACGGTGCACACACTTCCAGTATCGCAGTGAGCCGTGCTCATAGGCAACACCAACCATCACCATCTCATGCAAGTCACTGCCCTTTATGACTACGTTATGAAAGAGAACGTCACGTGATGAGCATGCTGCGGCGGCTAGGCGGAGGCTAAAAAACCAAAGATAAAAGAACTGATCCAGGTCCTTTTTTTTTCTTATCTCACTCTTTTCCTTTCCTTTCCTTTCCTCTCCAACTTTTTTTTTACACACAAACGGGCTGCTTGCTCACTCTCGCCCATTCCCCTAAATTCCCTCACCCATCCTTTCAGGGGACGCCTACGACTGCTTCTTTGGGGGGAAGAGAAAAGGAGCAGGTTGGTAGGGTTGGCTATTGGCAGTGCAGTGTTGCGCCTTTTGCATATGCGAGTATAACCGGCTCCCACAAAGTAGCTAGAAGAACAACTGCTAATAAAAACTATACCTCCACTACGCCGACTCGTTGCCTTTCCCTCACCCTGTCTTGTCCGCCTTTTTTCCCTATTTCTTTATCGTTCATTGTCACTCTTTTTGTAATTAGGATAGAAAGTACCCGGCTACTAACAGTTCCTTTTTTACTCTACTCTGGGGCACCCCGAAAGCCCCTGGATGGTCCCCCTCCGGCGAGAGTGAAGCAAGCAGATACGCGTTTGTGTGTGTGAAAAACCATATCTCTCCCAATAAGCCCTTGGGGGCCACTTTCATTCCTAATGACGTGTGTTTTCTTTTCAAAAGAAGCGCATTGTCATTGGGGACACAATTTAAAAACAAAGAAAACGATATAAAAAAAGAGCAGTCGTTGTGGGTGTCGTCAGTGCTTGTGGAAAGAGACACAACCTGAATCAACGTTGCCGAATGACAACAACTCAAAACGAATGACGTTGATCACACTCGATTGCCTCCCGCAATTCGAATTTGAAAATAACAGCCTTGCAGCAGTGCTTCAAACAAGCGCGTCAATCTTAATCGTCCTTTATGGATGAGCTGTTCCTTTCCCTTCGTTTGTTCGAACGATTATACAAATGTTGATCGTGGAACACACTCAAGCAGTTTGTCGCTCGCCACTTGGAACTATTTGAGCCGGTATGACATATGGTAGCACTATAGGTTATGAATACACTATGTATACATAGATGCTCAATGAATAGAGTCATTTGTTTTTTGACATGCTGATATGCGGCCGTGTTAAGATCGCCGCTTCAACCCTTGCATGTGTAATGCTTTACAGGAAACTATCTGTCACGAGATCGTGTCTGACGAGACCAGCGATAAACTGTTGTGATAGGGCTATGAGATCATCATACTAGACAGTCATCGGTTTGCGCTTATAATAGAAGCAATAGTCAAGAGCCCTTCTTTCAAGTTAAATATACTCTTTTTAGAAAGAAATGGGTTTGTACGATAACAATCAGAAAAACTTGCCCACTATGTTACTCGTCAGGGTGGTTAATCCACTGCTGCTCTGAATGTAAGCATTATCGGCGTGCGTGCATACTTTGTCATTCACAGGCCTCAATCTAACGCGTAATGTAAGCCCCATCACGAGCCGTCTATTTTATCAGTCAATAAAAGGATACACTATCCACATAGACACGTTCCTTCGTCCGAAATTTTTACACATATGAATTATGTAACACAGCTTTGGATATGAAGGGAGGGGGCGATCGGATAATGCCATTGATGATATTATACAATGAACATACATGCAAGAAAAGAGAAAGCTACTGCTATCTTTTCTATCCGATAGAGGAGGAGAAAAGAGTCCAAATACAAGCTATCGCGACGACAGTGAGACCCGCTGCGATTACCGCGACAAGGAGGATCGGGAACAGCAGGATACAAAACACCAACAAAGCACCAAGCTGACAGAATCCCACTACAGCTGTAGCAATCATGACGAATGCGGCAAGTGATGACGCTAGTGCTGAAACAAAGGTGACAAATGGAAGAATAACAAGGCTCGATAAAATATACACACCATATCGACACGGTGGATAGCGTCGACACATCTCGTTGTACCATTGCATCAGCAGTCTTATGGCCTTTTTATTGAACACGTCCATAACCCAATAAGAGAAAAACGAAAGTGAGAAAGAAACAAGATGAGGAGAAAGATTGACAGAAAAAATATCACAACGACACTCGCTTTATATAGTATTTTTGTTTTTTAAGTTATTTATCCGCGGCAACGTCAGTCTCCATATCAGTAGTGGATGTTTTTGTGTCGGTGATGTCGGCGGTGGTGATGGTAGTAGTAGTAGTAGTAGTAGTGTCTGTATTGTCTGTTTCAGCAGACTGTGGCTCCTGTATCTGGGGCGGCTCTGCCTTTGACGACTCTGTCGTCTGCATTGGTTCCGGTGTCTGTTCCGCTTGGGTAGACGGCTCAGGCGCTTGAGATTGCTGAGGTTGTTCGGATTGCTTGGGCTGTTCAGTCTTCTGTTCCTCCTCCACTGGCGGCTTTGGCGGTAAGGATGGTTGTTCAGGTTGCACCTGCTGTTCCTGCACCACTGGCTGTTGTTGTTGTTGTTGTTGTGGAGGAGAGCGTGGCTTCTCAGCTTCCTCCTGTGTTTGTTCTTGGATTTGTGTTGATGGTGGTGGTGTTGATGATGATGGTGACGTTGCTAATGGTGGTGATGGTACTGACGATGAAGATGGCGGCTGCTCAACGCGTTGTGCTTCTTCCTCTTGTTGTGGCAATGGCTGTACGGCTGTTTGTTCCGTAACTAGCTGCTCTGTTAAAACTGTCTGCTCCTGCCGCGCTTGTTCTGCGACCGACAGTGGTTGCACTGGTGTGACATCTTCCATTGGCGTCGACATCGACTGCTCAGGCTCTGGAACGACGGCAGCAGCAGAAGTAGCAGGAGAAGAGGGAGAAGAAGAAGAAACGGCTTTAGCCACAGCCTCAGGCACAACGCCTACAGGTGCAGTACCAGCTTCCTCTTCAGCAATACGTGGATGAACGTGTGGGTTGGATGCAGGATGCGTCGCTGGATCGTCCATATCATCTCTTTCCATACGCTGTTGATCCGACTCCGTATCAGAGACATCGTCTAGTTTAGGCGTATGTGTTCTCTCCTCTTCTTCTACAGCTTTAGCAGGACCCAAAGCAGGCAGTGATGGTGGCAACGCGCTCGATGCCCCTTGTACTTGCTGCTCATTCTCGTCCGTAACCATCGGTGTGGCTGTCGAAGATGTAGTCGTCGCTGTAGCCGTTGCAACTGTAGCATCGGCACTGGCAGCGTTATTATCCGCGGTGGTGGTAGGCACGTTTTGTGCTGTAGTTTCTGGTTGTTCAGGTTCCTTTCAACGCAAAAACAACCGTTAGCACCTCTACACAATCCAAAAAAGCAAGTGAAACGCGTCTATAGATAGTGATCTTGGTTTACCTTGACAACTTCTGTCATTTCCTTATCCTGATCTTTTTCGTCTTCGGATTCTTCCTCATCTTCAAACACGATCGGCTTGTCCGCTATACGAAAGAATCGTCAATGAATGCTGCACTGCTTTTCATAATCGATCTTACAAAGGTAAGGACATGTGTGTGCTTTTTTTACATTTGACCCATTTATAAGTGTTGATATTCTTCGCGCGTGATAGTGGTGCCCATTTCTTTTCCCTGGAATGAATTCGATTTCTATGTTATTTTTATTTTCCTGAATCGCTTTTCCCCATTGTCACAAGTCTTCACGCCCTTTTGCGAGCTAAAAAAGATTACCATGCTTGTACAGGTTGTGAGAGAGCACGTAAAAGTCGATCGTTATTTGTAGAGTTATACTTTCTTTCGCGGTATCGACTATTCATTTTGTTTTCCAAGGACAGACAACGGGGGGAAAAAAGAGAGAGAAAATGAAGGGGCGTGGAATTAGTTTTCAGTAAGTGCGGAGTCGTACGAGTGTATGTTCAAACATGTCGCTGCATCATTTTGTCCAAGGTCATTTATAGCAATTTTTAAATCGACGGGTAACTAAGAGTATCAAGGACCCAACAGAAGAAATGATCTGCTCTCGTGCATGCAGTGTTTATTTGTGAATTGGATTTGAAGGCAACGACCATTCATAGATGTGCACTATCTTTTGTTCGTTCAAGGATCATAGATGATGATTGCTTTGTCACTAGTTGTTTAAGCTGGATATGTTAAAAGCAAACTAACTTGGAAAGTTGAACTCGCTGCATAGTCAAGCTAAAGTTCATCCTAACACGCTGGCGCCCACTGTTTCCAAATGCAAGCCAAGCAAAACCAGCTCGGTTGACCATTTGATCTGCTTGTTCGTCACTACTGGGGTGGGGGAATTCAATAAAAATAACGCTTTAGCTGAATTCATCTTAATATTTGAGCTTATATGCACTCCATAAGTACCTGCGTATGCTGACACGGGCTCCCTTTGGTTAATAAAAAGACAAGCAGTAAAAGGAAGAAAAAGAATTGCCAGTCATGTTTTGTAATGTCGCGAAAAATATACTTTAGCAATGGATTGTATGTACGGGTTTGTTTATTCAATACAGCCACCTTATGACTGTGCAATATTGAGGCAAAGGAATGCATTACTATAAGCTCCATCGCCAATGTATCAAGTGAGAGGCTGCTCAATCGCTAAGATTTTATAACGTTAATCATGCTATAATAGCATGAAAAAGTCTAGGTAAACCGATGGAATAAGCTAAGAGATAGGTATAGCAAAGCTGAACTACTACTACTCAGACAAATTCACCCATGCTTGAGGTGTACAGTACAATAACTTTGAGCTCTGCTGCCATGTATGCACAGCAACTAATAATAATGTAGAAGAATAAGTATCGCCGGTAAATTTCATTTCTGCGTAACAGCTTTGTTGATAGGCGCTATATGTGTAAAGCACCTACCATCATGCTGTCATCTAAATCTTGCTTTTGCATCATGAAAAACGAAATTTTATTTTATTGACCTCCGTTGCGAGGAGATGTATATATGATTAGCGGATGATATCATGGTTTGGGGAATAACACTAGCTTATAAATAAATTAGAAAATAGAGATTCGATTTAGAAACTAATAGAGCTTCTTGAAATTGAGATAGAAATCCTTGGGGGAATTGACAATCAATCCTGATGCCTGGAGTCGCTCCTTGTGAATAGAATCCTTTGGCAATGACCACTCATATTTACGAACTACATTTTCAGTCATTAAACACGGGTTATCGAAATGGTTGTTAGTAAAAAAAAAAGGCTTTTGGCTATGAAATACAGCTAATAATAAACGGTTTATAATTTAACGCCCTTCCTTCTTACCCATCATAGCCAACAGTACACGTTGTTCATCCAGAGCAAAATTCATGCCAATGCATTGTCTTGGGCCACTAATGAAAGGCACATACGCAAAACCTGATTTTGGCTGGTTATCTGCTTCGTTTCCAGGCGCAAATCGTTCAGGGCGGAATACGTCGGGTTCGTCCCATATAGCGGGATTGTTTTGCATTTCGTACAAATCGACAGCGAGACGCGTGCCTTTGGGAATAAAAGCATTACCAAGCTGAGTATCCTGGGTTACTTTTCGAGCAACAACTGTCACCACGGGTGGTGCCATGCGAAGTGTCTTTGATACAAGGCAACAGCGATAACAAGAACATTTTAGTCTCCGTTCCCTTCATCATGGTCCTGTGGGAAGCAACAATCTCACCTCTTCTATAATATAGTTGATGTATTCCATTTTGCGACATTGATCAAGTGTTGGCAATATATCTTTACGCTCATTACCAAGTATTCTGTTCGCCTCCTCTCTTGCTTTTTCTTGAACTTCCTATAAAAATCAAAGTATAGCATAATAAGTAAGTTAATTAATATTTAGATTACCGTATAAACGCTTCAAAAAAAACATAAAAGAGCTTACAGGGTGAGTAGCCATGTAGTATGCAGCAGTGCTTAAACTGTTCGCGCTCGTTTCGTGTCCGGCAATAAAGAAAATGCATAAATTGCTCTACAGTAGCAAAAGATAACCATCACTGCTAAGTTAAAACTAGGCGTCACAATCGCTTCATCTGCTACTTTTTTACATACCATAAGCTCTTCATCCGACATGGCTCCATTTCCTTCATTTTCAGCCTCGATCATCAATGTCAGTACATCCTTCTCGTTTTCAACAGTATCGGATGCCTTTTTCTCCTGCAAGTTTTGCCGTCTTTGGATGACCAATCCTCGTAACATGTCCAACAGTTTCGTGAGTTCTTTGTGCGCGCGCTTACGCTCAGGCATTAAAAACAAAAAGTTGCGATCCAACGCTGGAATAAGCAAGTGAAGAGGTTGGAACATTGCATGAACAATGTTGTTGTATCTTTGCACCCAATCATTATCACGGTCGAGAACTGCTTTAAAATCAAAATCTGAAAATCGAACGAGAGGACGCGAGTTTAAGAAGAATATACATAACTTTGTACCACTTTGTGCCACCATCTATATATATTTCTCTCTTACCGAAGCCTGCTTTTCCGATCGCGTCCAGTGTAAAGCGTTCCATAAGATCATGACAGTCGATCGGCTTATCCGCAACTTGATCCATGACAGAAAATAGATCTTGGGCCAGGCGACCGAACGTCTCGACTGGCGCAGCTCGTTTGAATGCTGGATTTGCGACCTACATACAAATGTATCCAAAACAAAGACGTTTAGTATGTTATCCGTAGGCTATTTCTTCCAATTACGAGCAATCGAGATTATCAAGGTACAGAGGGTAACCGATAAATTGTCTAGCTGCTTACTTTTCTTTGATTCAACCAGTGTTGATGACTTCCTGCAAAGATCAAATTCGGAGCTCCAACCACGAATCTTCCAAATACTGTACCATCGAGCTCGCTTACAAGATCGTCCTTTGGGAATAGTTCTATGATTCAAAAAAAAGTCGAAAGGTAGAGAAATTGGTTGTTGGTCACACAAATCATCAACATGAACTCCACGACAACATTTGACCTACTGATATTTACTTGTGTTCATAAAAACTTCTTTCACGAGCTCCGGTTGATTGACGCGTACGCACCAGCCGCTGTTATCAAACCGCTGTAGTTGATATATTCGCGTTATTAATTTGCACTTTCAAAAAAAAAGGATGGAGTTATTAAACGAAACACGCTATGATACATACCACATACATGCCGTACGGATTTGTTGCTGCTGGGATAGTGAACTTCTTAGCGATGGAATAAAGCGGTTCGCCCCGAATAAGTGCACCTGAATAGCCCCAGAAGGGAACTTGGGGCAGATGACGGATATTTTTTGGCGGTTTTGTGATTTTCTCGTATAACAAGTAAAGACCATACACCGCGACTGCAACGGAAATAGATGTCTTGTGCTTTTTGCCAAAGATCACCACTTGCTCTTGTGTGCTCTGTGATAAAAGTGGTAGAACGTACGACTGATATGCATTGAAGACGACTTCCATGTTTTCTCGATAGCTTTGTTGACAAAAGAGTGGGGAGAGATAAAGAAGCGGCCAGGTAGCAGAGCAGCGAAGGAAAAGAAAGAAAGGAGGCACGGATAGAGAGAGACGTTTATTGACGCCTTTATAAAAATCAAAGTAACACAGTGAGATTCGAAACAGACCGCAGCCTCATCCGAGCCTAATACATAAATAGGCACGAGTTGACTTTTCCCGTTTGCTGGGTTATTTGCTTTCACATGCAAGCTTTAAAGTTTGTATATATCGTCAGCTCATTGGATGAAAACCATCAATGGCTGAAATACAGAAGACATGAAGAGGCTCTATTTTGTTGCATTAGACATTTGCTGTTATTTGTGGTGCAAAGATTCTTAGTAAAAAAAAGCATTAGCGACAAACGTTTCGAGATAGTATAATTGTGGTATCGCGGAGTGACAGTTAGACTTTGGATACGACGGAATTGAAGTGTGATTAAAAGGTAAGGAGCAATCTATTCTGATGGAAAATGGGAATGTTTACGTCCGAAAAACCACTTGAAAGATTTCTTATTTTGAAGAAATGTCGATAAAGAAAAGGATAAAACTTTGAACTGAAGTAATATCGAATGAAAAAAGCAAGGCTATTTATACTAATTGATGTCTCTTTGTCTCTAGCTATGCGATTGTTGGGTTGTAATGCTAATGCGATAAAAGCTTTTACTAGTGCGGCAAAAGCATTTGCTAAACGGTGGATGTATTTACTAAGGCGGCGAAAGCACTTGCCGTGTGGCATTGGTGACTACCTTAATGAGGGTCGAGGGAGATTAAATTTGGAGAGGTAAATATGAGGTGTGGTGATGTGAAGTAAGGCTTTATATCATGAGGCTACGAATTTGCGCTACTGCAGTATTAAGAGATGCGATAGGAGCATTCCTTGCTTTCTTTCTACTAATCTACCTTTGGCATTAGCTATATGCAGCTCGCTTGTATTGTGGAGAAAGAGATACTGCATATGACTTAACTGCTCTACAGAATTGTACTACTCTGTGCGCGCTGGTAAATATACTAGCAGAAAGAGAGCGCACGCTGTGCTAATAAGTTTCACAGAAAAAAGATAGAACCAGTTGCTCTAGAATCTTACAGTATATCATCAATCGGAATTTTGTACTACGGAGCCGAGTTTCGGTGTGACGGACGATGCGGCAACACATAAAATATACGTATACCTAGGGAGGAAAGGAATGATATAATGTGTGGGGCAAAACCAATGTTAGCAGATATGGCATGGATTAGAGAAGAGGCAGTTAGCAGCAGCTTACTACCTCAAGAAAAAACTAACATGAAAAAGGCAATAGGTTTCTCAAAGCATAACAAGACTTTACCAAGCTAGAAATTACCATTTTACAAGGCATTATATCTCAACACTGTGTTTATTTCGATACTGACAAAGTCACACATTATATTTAATATCATATCACACAAAGAATGCGAACAGTCATTCGAAACTTAAAAAAAAATGGATATGTTTACCAAGTAGCTAAATCAATAAGTCTTGAAGTGCTTATTTCATCTTTTATCGGCGCGTCTCGCACTGCGAAACCATTGACTTGCACTTTCAATGCCAGAAACTCTATAAGAAGCGCTTGATGCTGGTAGTGCTTTTTATGCGCTAGAGTCACCCTTGCTGCTTTGATACTACTGGAAGACGCAAATGGCTATACTGTTTTATTGGTGTTGATGCAAGATTTCGTGGCAGAGAAACGCGTAACAAAAGGATTAAAGTTTAAAAAGGAGTGAGACCAAATATTTCGTACAGAAAAGCTGTCATATATTATCTTCAGATTTGCCGCCGGGTCGTTATTTTTACATGCAATGTTAAGTCTGCGACAAATTTTCATCGCTGCCCGTTATAGTTGTTAGCAACTTTTAATAATATTTAGTATCGCTACCTTGGCTTCTGAAGTCGATCTTGATGATTCCAAAAGCCAAAAAAGAAGCCAAGAGGGAAGAAATTGAATACGGTAACAAAGAATATGCGGGATAGACAAAATTGCATGGCTGGTTCGTCATTATGGCCATAGCGAAGCCTCAAGCTCGCATACAGTAGGCCTTACTCGACTATCCATTCCTATTGAAAGTCAGGTGTAAACTATGCTTGCGATGATTCAGCGAAAAGCGGAAGCGTAGACAAGGTTCCCTACTCTTTCTCCTTGAGACTGTCCTTTTCTTGTGCAGATTTTCACTACTATAGTAATCGTTGGATATATAAGTAAGAATGGCTCGAAATAAGCAGTCAAGGAAAAGAGTTAAAGGGCTACATCATAGTGTGATTGCATTTAACAACAACAGCGCACAATTATGACCAACATAAATAAGGGGAAGAAGATATATAGAGTAGTAACGATGGTAGTAATATATAACTTGTTCATATGTAAGATAATCATAAACATAGAATATGATAGGCAATAATCTATAAACACATACACATAAAGAAAAAGACTGAAAATATCACATGTTTCATTGCAGCATATAACTTGATCGACGCCTCATATCCTACAATAAACAAAGAAGGAAGTATTATTAGAACCATATCTTTTGGTGAATCAAAAACCATCCAACCAACTTATTCGCCTTTGCTCTGATGGTATTCTACTTACTGTGCAGTTACGACAGTATACTAGCCATTCTCCTTGCTCGTTTACGTGGACTTTGGCATCAGAATCCATGCGCTTATTACAGGTGACACACGCAAGACATTTAATATGCCATTCTCTCGCTCGTGGGCCCCTAGTAAGATCAACGATTGAGATACTTTGCTTGCACCGAGGACATATAGAAGGTCCTCCTAACTGCGGAAGAGCTCTGGTACGGTTTCGAAAAAGCTCGGATGGTGAAGTATCAGCCAAGTCTGTACCAGAAGCTAGAGCTATCGCACCGCTGCTTACACAACGACGTCTGCGGGGCGCCGGTACTGGCGGCGACCTGGTGCTTATTGTAGGACAATTTGAGCAATAAACCTTCCCTCCAACTTGTTTTCGCGGCTCGTTAGGACCTTCTATGAGTTTTTGGCAGTTGAAGCATACAAAAGCACACTACATAGTATTGTAATCAGATATTTACATGAAAGGCATCCGCAAATTCATCAGTTCCAGTAAGCGTACTATACCTCAAAATGGTATTTGCCTTTATCAAAATCGAAACCATCGCCGCCAGATCCAGTCTTAATTTTCTTGGAGCATACTGTGCAATTGCTTTGTCGTTGCGATTTTCCAATGCCACTATTGCCGCTGCTACTGTTCAATGCCGCTTTTCGACACTTTAAATTTATGAATATTACACAATGTTACCAGTGAGTATAAAGTTAAGAGTTAGTAGATACTTTAAATTTCTGTAATTGAGTTCTTCTGCTACCTTTGGATGATATACTTCTTGTCCGTGACGCACAAAGTAATCCTTTTCCGTAAAATGCTCATCGCATACTGGACAACGCAAACACTCGTAATGGTACCACGCGTAATCTTCTCTGTTTCCAGTTGCAGATGGGACACCAATCCGACTCGATGATTCGCCCTTTTTGGTATTACCACTGCGTCTCAGTGGTTGATTGCATTTGCAGCATATCCGCTTTTTCTTCGATTGATGACTCGCTTGCTGCTCTTTACAAGGCTTGCTATTATCAGCAGTAGCAGCTTGCACATGTTCCTGTTCTTGCTTCTTCTGCGAAACATCCGGTAAGTGACTTGAACCCGTGCTCTGTTTTGTTTTCGGTGAAGCGTTTACACCACCCTGTGGTGATGTTGGTGTGATTGGCGAGTTCATATTGCTCGACAGTGATGTGTCATGATGAAAAAGCTTGGTATGGAGTCTCGGTCTAGCTCGTGTCGTTGATACGTTTCCTGCTTCAGATTCTTCTGATGTAGTAGCATTTTCTGCTCGGGTATCATTTAGAAAGAAGCTACTATTTCTAGTGCTGCTTTTCAAAAGCCCTGATCTAGCAGTACGTATGCTACTTGTGTTTTCCACAAGCGCCGTAGGTATGGGTGAAGCGGGCGACGTTGGTGAAGTTGGTGAAGTCGTAATTGACTCATTGTTGGTGCCACTGCTGCTGCCGCTCCTGGTCGGCTGAAAGCATTCATTGTCGGTCCAACAATCACGCGGAGAACGGGTAACGCCTTGGCATATTGTGGTTGGTTTAGCCCATGAGGGTAGTGGACGCCGATTGGCAATGAGTGGGAACTTTGTTCCAGGTCCTTTCTTAGCACCCACAGGTGTACTGCAACTGACTTTTGGACATGGCGCTTTGTTCATTGCATTGGACTGACTGTTATATGAAAGTGGTCAGTAATACTTATCATGGCAATAAACAAGTAT